>NC_136596.1:25700139-25925139 GCF_910589615.1 Taurulus bubalis
ATATATAATACATACATATATATATATATATACATATATATATATATATATATATATATATACATATATATATACACATACATACACACATATATACACACATACATACATATATATACACACATACATACATATATATACACATATATATACATATACATACATATATACACACACACACACACACACACACATATCAAGGGTGTCAAAGCTTTTTTCACCGAGGGCCACAAACAGAAAAATATATGAAAGTCTGGTCTACTCAGGTGAGGTATATGGCCAAATTAATCAAATGAGGTCAATTATATATATATATATAAAGCTCAGTGGCGGGTTTTAGACCAAGGCCTTCAATGACGTGTGTCCACATCAGGTGCGGACTAGGGAAGAAGGGGGAAAAAAAAGTGTCCCGGGAGTTCCTGTCTGACCCGCGCGTGAATTAAACACGACGCTGCCCACTACACGGCGCGTTCATACAAACAAAACAAAAAAAGTAAAAGTAGTGAAGAAGGAGTTTTTTTCCTTTCTTTTTTCAGCTGACGTTTCTGAGTTGGGGAGAGCTCACGCAGCGCCTCTCTGACCCGGGATTTCCCCTGAACAAGAACCACACTTCGTTATAACATGACAAAACAATACATGATTAAAAAAAACAGCACACAACGCAACGCCACCGCAGATGAAACACAAAAAGCAACTCACCGGATGCTGTTCACTTAAAGACAAAGTCCATCCGCCTATCCTTATTAACAACTAGTTCAGCAACGCGGTCGTACGGTTTACGGAGCTACAGTTCTAGCAACAGGTGGCCATGGACCGGTGAGGACAACCGAGCCTCCCAACCTCGCCCCGGAAACCTCCACGCATTCTAGGGCAGAACATATCCGCTCGACAGGAGCAGTTGACGCCCCAAATCCACCACCAAGTCCGTTTAAGTCCACCGAGCACCAAAACACGCAAAAAAAAAAACATGTCACAACTTCTCTAGCTTCCGCCTGAACCATTCCAGCTCCCACTGAGCTCCGCCCTGTTGACACACTGGCCAATCACAGTGCATGTTAATGGTCACGCTGGGCCACTGACCAATCACACGTCCACGCCACCTCGCAGGCCATGCACGTCAAAGAATCCGCCCAGCTTGTCAAACTAACGATCAGATTGGTTGAAGTCCATGACAATCAACCACAACGTCCACTCCCCGTGTACTTTAATCTGCAAAGGCCTGTTTAAACTGCCTTGCTAGCCTGGATACAAAGGAGAGAAAAAATCTGATTGGATGAAAGCTTCTCCTTCAAACCAGCTGCAGTCTGATAGCTGAAGACTGCAGGCCGAGCAACAGAGCTGTACAATGAGAAAATAATCTGATAGGGAAAAATAATTATAATACATGTAGTTCTGAAAAACAATGAAATTATAAAATAGCTATAACTTTGTGATTCTGTTTAGGCCAGCAGAGAAGGCCCTGACGGCCCACCACTGAGGAGGAAAATGAAATTGGCCGACTTCTGGTACGGTTTAGAGCATGGTCCCAAGAGAGTTATTTTTAAGTGTATATGTGGTACATACGCCTATCAAATATTGTATATCTATGTTGAACGTACTGCGAGGGCTGGTTTGTTGAATTTAGTTGAATTTACCCCTAAGAAGTTAATGGGTCCTTTTCTTTTGAACACAAAGAGATACAAACAAGCTTTTGATATATTGTGATGAAATTGAACCTATAATGATCCACAGAGAATTTTGTAAAAATCGAAGCCAGCGTTTAGGAAGATTTGAGGAAAAAATTGTTTTTATCAAAATTCAAAAAGGTGGAAATTCTAATGCCGTGTTCACACCGGACGCGACGCGAATTTGCGGCGCCGCGTCCACCGCGGAAGTTTACTCGCGCGAGTAGAAAGAGGGTGTTCACACCAAATGCGAATTTGCGGCGCGACCAAAGGGGCGTGGCTTAGCTCTGTTGCTTTCCTCTGTGAGAGACAAGCGACGAAGCTTTCATTTCCGCTATCGACCATGGAATAAATAACCACTAGTTCTGCTTTATATTTGTTGTGGAAGTCCCAAACATGTCGGAACATGAAACGCCCTCGTATTTGGGTTCATAACAAACATCCGTAGCCGCACACAGCTCGGTGAATTTCACCGACTCCTCCAGGAACAGCGTCTCGCGTATCTCCGTAAAACGATACCGATTATGCCATCCACCATGGAAATAACCACCAGTTCTGCTTTATACTTTTTGTGTAAACTCCACATGTTGGAACATCAAACTCCATGGTGTCTGGGTTCATACTATTATCCGTAGTCCCACAACAGCGTCTCAATGAAGCCGCTGTCAGCGCTGGTTCAGGCGGAGCAGCAGCAGTTTCATTCAGAACCGGGGAGACGGCGGTGGTGACGGGCGGAGCTTCTCAACGCTGATTGGCTGCCGCAACTTTGCGTCACGCGATTTCTCCGCCAGAGTTGGGATAATTCAACTCACACGAATTCGCGCCGCGTCCTTCGCTTTGTTCGCCCCAGGTCAAATGTTCTGTTCGCGCCGCCTCCAACGCGTCTATCTCGCCGCACATTTGCACATTCGCGCCGCAGCGCGTCTGTGGATTGACTTTACATGTAAACTGGTCGCGCCGCAAATTCGCGTCGCGTCCGGTGTGAACACGGCATAAGTCAGCGGACTTTAGTGCGACCGTGTACTTTTTTGTAGAGCAGACACAACCGGACATGTGTGCCAAATTTCAGGTCAATTGGTGATAGGGGGAAAAAACTGTGGGCTTTCACAACTCGCAGGTTGTAAAAAAAAAAACATGTTTTTTAGGGGGCGCTATTTGACTTTCTGTACGGTTTAGAGCATGGCCCCAAGATAGTTATTTCTAAGTACATGTATGTTGACCTACATGTATGAAACTTGCTAGGAATATGTAACACATGGAAATGTGTTACATATTCCTAGCAAGTTTCATACATGTAGGTCAACTGTAGCGCTGGGGCTGCTTAATTGAATATTTGTAGGGGGCGCTATCGAGCCGAAGTTCCAGTTTTGAGTCGTTCAAGTCATATCAGGCAACTACATCTTTGCCTTTAAATGTGTTTGGCAAGTTTAGTTACGTTTCGAGCATGCTTAGTCCCTCAAAAGTACCTTTGTTGTTGACCGCGAAGGATGGGGCGCCACGGCAACAGCGTTACACAACAAATCAAAAGCTTTAGGGGCTGGCATCATGAAAGTCTTATGTTTGTCTAGAAGTAATTGGAAGTTGATCTGATTGACCGACTAAGAGAAGCAAGCCAAAGTATAGAAATATTTACTTCCTGTTGCCATTAGGTGGCGCTCTGACTAATTAAAAATTAGACTGCACATGTCTTCAGGCCTGGAGTCTGATCAAACATGTGAAACCTGGAAAGGATCTTATCATGTGGAGTCGAGTTACATCGGTTTATTCGGTTATGGCGAAGGATCGGACTTCCGCGATGCCTGCTTATAGACAGCAAAATCCTCTTCTTCTCTTCCACTTCTTTTACTGAACTGCGCTGTGCAGTTTCCAACTGCTTCTTCTGCTTGCTGACTTCCTTGTCATTTCCATTCTTGACACTAGAACCACTCAGAGATTCAGTGACACTTTTACTCTTCTTGTTCCTTTTCACTGGCCTTTCCACAGCAACAGACTTCTGTCTGGTCAATTGTTCGACTACTTTCCTGGGCTGGGACTGCTGATCCATGTCTCTTTGCAGGCCCAGTCGCTTCACCTTGTCAACAGCAATCGTATTAACAGTTAACAGCAGGGTAGCCACTCTCACACTGCTTTGCACTGTTTCCATGAAGAGGACCATTAATCACCCAGCCCAATAGGGTTCTTACTGCATATGGTCCCTCTCCTCGACTGTTGATCACTGCCCATGGTTCCATTAACTTTGAGGCGTTTGTGCCAATTAACAACTCGACATCAGCGTTAATACGAGGAATGTCTACACCGTTCAGGTAAGTCCACTTGGACACCTCTTCTTCAGAAATGATATTGCTTGTCGACACTGGCATTTTCTTCTGCGTGAACAGTTTAGGAAGCTCGAAGAAATGATTGCTGGAAAGTTTACAGACTTCCAAGCCTTCGACAATACAACTTGGAACAATAGTACTGTGACCCATTGTATGTAGATTTTCGTTTTTCTTCCCTTGATGTTCAGCTTTTCCATTAAACGTTCAGAACATAACGCGTCAGTAGTTCCTGGGTCCAGGAACGCATAAGTTTGTATGATTGTGTTTCCCTTTGTACACTTAACATTGACAGGTAAAGTCCAATTTTTCTTGATGTGTTCTTTTCCTTAATTGTAGACAGTGCTCCAATGCATGTCCACGCATCCGTTACAAACGGCAAACATTTGAAAATGCAGGTGCCACACTTTCTGTTTGAGTCTGAATGTCTTTCTTGATTTCACTCTTGGCTGGTCCAGTAGCCATAAAAACAGCAGTTGCAAAGCTACTTCTTTTGAACTGTGCCTTTTGCTGTAACTTTGCCTTGTTGTCTCCTTTAGCGACACCACCTTGAGTGTCATGGATGTCACCAAAGATCGGATCAGACCCAACTTTGACTTGGTACTCAATGAACTTGATAATGTCTTTAAAACCAGATCTGCGACCTTGGGTTTCAGAGATGTCACATGCAGTTGCTCTCCATTTCTCTCTGAGCTTGTAAGGAAGCTTCTGCATTATCGTCTTCATGTTTGCTGGCATGTTGAGTTCATCTAGATACTGCAAGTCCTCCATAGCATTGCAACGCTCTCATAAGAACAAAGCATATGCCTGTAACCCCTTAACATCTTCTGCTTTAACAGCAGGACATCCAATGATTGTGTCCACATAGGCAGCTGTGATCTTTAATTCATTTCCAAAATGTGCCTGAAGAAGGTCTTTGGCCACAGAATAACCTCTTTCTGGAACCATATGCTGGCAACTACGCACCAGATCTTGAGGTTGCCCCCTAGTGAATTGCTCTAGGTAATACAGACAGTCCCCTCTGTTTGTTTTAGCTTCCACACAATGCTCAAACGCTCGCATGAACTGAAGAGGATCTCCAGCGAACGAGGGGATTTCTCTGCGTGGAAGAGACTGGGAGTTCTGTGTCTGTACAAGCAGTGCGGTTACTTCATTTTGTCTTTGTAGCAGACTGTAGAGCTCTCCAGGTATCTGAGGATTGCCTTGAGGTGGTGTTGATTGATGACCACCAGGATTTACGTCTGATTGACGTGATTTTATTTGATCAGATGTTTGCCACTTGTACTTTGTCTGAGTACCTGCTTTTGCATTTTCAAATTCGTCCACCTCCAATGTTTTTACCATAGTTGGTTGAGCGTTAACCGACAATGAATATTGGTGCTGAAATGATTCTTTTGGCTGTGGCTTGTATTGTTCAGCATGAGGATTGAGTGCTGTTCCTTTTTTGAAATAGGATTCCATTCCATCTGAGTGTGCACTTAAAGCATTGTCATGGTGGTTTGAGGCGTTCAACACTGCTAGCTTTGCTGTAACTGCTGCTACTTCAGTGTCCATTGCGAGTTGCTCCTTTTCCTTTCTCAGTTGCTCCTCTTGCTTCCTCTGTTGCACTCTTAGTTGCTCCTCTCTAAAGCATGTTTCTTATGTAGCGCTGCAGCACGCGTCATGAGCGCAGCCTGTTCTGCCTCTGCTGCAAGCCGTGTAGCCGATGTCGTAGACCTACTGCTTTTTGACATGTTTCTTGTTCGACCTGAGCGTTTGCTGGACGCATTGAATTGGACATTTGAAATGCTGCCGTGAGGCTCCACATTAACCCCATCATTGTGGACATCTCTACTTTCAACCATTTTTTTTTACATCTCCACTGAAAAACTTGATACTGAGCATTTTTAGGTTATACTGTGGTGACCCACATACGGACTTGTGAGAGACATTCACCTAAGGGCTACTGTGCCTTTAAGAGCTGGGAGGTTTCCGGGAAGCGTGGGGGTTGCGCTGCCGCTATCGTGATGCACAAGTATTGTACATTTTATGTGGAGTTGTAGTAAACTATCTTGACTGCAACTACGTCTACTGTCTCGCTGTTTCCCAACTCTACAATACCATGTTTGCTGCTTTGCAACCTCCTCTTTAGGGACTAACTGCAACAACGTTTCATGTTTCACCCTTGCTTCACCACAGAAAACATTGAACTGTTCAAATATACATTTTACCTCTTTGACATAGCTTTTATCAACCATCAAACCCAAAAGTATTGTAGCAGACCCCAGCCGGACAATGGTAAAAGCGTACTGATGATTTCAGAGTCAGCTTGATTGATGAACATAAGTTTATTCCTTCCTCCTTTATTCTCAATCCATATGTCCCAAAATCAACGTAAGAGCTATGGAACACATGAAATAAAAATGAGCTCTTATGAGTGTGAAAAAGTTAGCTAACATTAGCACCTTATTACATACATGCAATTACACATTGACAGGTTAACTAAAACAAAGTCACAAAACAAATAATAAAAACCCAATAAAACACAAAGTACCTTGTTCCCGTTCCAGCTAGGTGCTTGGCCGTTCCTACATTGTCTTTTCACGTCAGACACCGTTACCTTCATTATACACCGTCATTTTGACCTGCTTCTAAAACGGAGTCAAGCTACTAAATTGACATATACTTCCGGTCTCGCCGGAAGTCCTTCAAAATAAAAGGACCCACAACATACAAAGACACTTACAAAATAAAAGCTTGCAGAAAATAATCACCTCTTCAGGGTCAGTTACAAGTATCTCTCTATGACCATGTGCTCTTTGAAACATTGTCTTTCTTTCTTTTTACAGATTCACATCTTTTCCAAGAGTGCTTTTTCTGTTAATTTAACAGTCCGCTTTTTCACAGAGAGGTCCATTTGACTTGCATCAACCTGAGGCTCAGTCTCTGCTACGTCTCCTTCAATTGTTCGTGATGCAAAAGTCAGTTCTGAGTGTTCGCTCTGGCTCATACAATCACCACCTGCTCACCTCAGCCGCTCCGCACCGTACCCCCCGCGCAGCTCCAACACAGCTCGCGCCGCTCCTGACGTACCGCCGCGCCTCTGCTGCACCACCGTAGCTCCGATGCCGCGCACACCGTAGCTTCAGCGCCGCTCCTGCCACTCGCGATGTCCAATCGCCCCGACCTGGCTCCCAGCACGTGACGTCTATCAGCTGTCGTTCTGGCGTTGCCGATCAGCTGTCCAATTCAGCCATGAGTAGTTCCAATCAGTGATGTCAAATCAGCTGTTCCACAAACAAAGCTCCATGTGCTTTCCACTGAAGCTGAGTTGTTTGACTTAAGTCTCCACGGCCTTCCAATTAAGCTTAGTTTTTTTACTTAAGTGGAGTGCCCACCTATTCACCCTAAGGTACTACTTGGCTGCTTGCTTGGTCGATATTCCTGACGCGCTTTACTAATGACAAAGTCCAGTTGTAACGTCCAACATGTTTATTCTTTGAAAAACATAAATAATAATCTCATCGGCAGAATTTAGCTGCATATATTCAAATCATAAACTAAACCATAAACATGTGACTCCGCTGAAGTCGGCCTTACGCCACCCAGTGTTGGGAGGTCCAACATACACACCAAACAAGGCAAAATGGCTCGTACATATGGTATAAGATGAGTTTATTCTCTTTCTGCATTGGTAGAACATGGATACGGTCCTAGATGCCAACAATTAACCATGTGTGGCTCAAAGCCCACCATTACTGTAGAAGCGGTCAAAACCCTTTGCCCTTTCCGGGGTCCAACACCATTTCAGGAATGTAATGAAAAAAGAAGAGACTAAAAACATGTTTATTTCTTTAATTTCCGCTCTGGTATATCCACATGCATGTTGATTGGTGGTAAATAAGTTCTCCTTAGTGTGTAGTCTGAAAACAGTTTGTATCAAAGGTAGCCTAGTAGTCACTTGTTCAAGAATATTTCACCAGGTGAAAACAAGACAAGCAGTTCAGTTTTTGTTTTAACTCTCAGCACTCCTGAAGGGAAAGCAGAGCAAAGTAACATATAGAAAAGGCAAACAACCCTTGTTCAACCATAAAAATTGTTCTTTGTTTTGTTCCACAAACTCAGTAGGTTTGAATAAAACAGTCTTTACAACACAGTTCAAGATCGCCGGTGTTAACACCCCCTGGTACATGATAAAGATATTTCTTTACATACTGAGGTATACACCTACAGTTCACCTACAGCAGGTCAAATGCAGTTTTAACATGTTCCTCCACTGTGAGAGAGCTGAAAGGCTGGAACAAAAGGTAGTAGGCTGAAGAGAGGGGCCACAGAGGGCAGCTTTCCTGAGAGGCAACAGCAAGAGGCCGCAGTAACATCCAGGATTCTTGCACTGCTTCTTTGTCAAACATCCGTCACTGGAGCTGAGAATCATCCAGGGTATGTAATGTAATCTATGACATGTGGGACAACAATAATAGACAAAATACAGAAAGGTAGTTGTGCACATCCAGTTAGAGTATTAAACGATTTCAGTAAAGGTAAAAGCAGAGAATATTTTTACACTCATCCAATATGTCACCCAACAGTGCTGATACAATCATTATACAAATCAGTGTTTATTAGTTAGTCATTCAGGCCACTCAATTGGGTTTGGGAAAGACATTCCTCATTTCAGCACACTGGATTATATATTGTATGTTACATGGACACAAATTTAGAACTTTTGACAGAGCCAAGCTGTTTCTCCTGGATTGTTATGTTCACCTAATCATCTCCTGGCTGGCAAAGGCTTTTGGATTTTTCCTTTCTTTAACATTATTTTCTAGTATGCAGGTTGTATATAATTTGGAAGGGTTAGTTAATTGGGTTATTCTGCTGTGCCCCTCTCTTTGAAATATATTTTCAACAATATTTTAATATTATCTATGAATCAATTTTTGTGATTTCTATGATACTGATTTGGTTTTCGATAATATTATGCGTGTCATATTGAAAGTATTTTTCAAATTAATTACCTTGATTGTTTGTGCTTGATGTCAGAATGATGTAATCAGTTTGATGCCTACTTAGACTTTGCCTTGCCCCTTTGTCTTGTTTTGCCTGAAGAAGACTTGGCATGCCTGTTCACTTCTAATAAACAATCTGAAGCTATATTAAAGTGTGCAGATACTCTCTGCTTTTCCCTTAATATACACAACTTACATTTCAGGTAGACGCTGTAAAGATAATGGACCAAATATGTTTTCAAAACCTGTATATCACTTCTTTTCTAATACATTTCCTGTCCCATCGACATGTGTAGCTGCAAATATAGTCAATATGAGAGAGGGAGAGAGAGCGAGAGAGAGAGAATAAACTTGACTTTCAATAAAACATAAATTCATGCATAGAGGAACTACACAATGTCTAAGTAACATACTAATGAAGATCACTCAATTTTATTTTTATTTAATATTTCATTAAAACAAACGCCTGAAATGAGAACTAAGTTAATTCAGGAGCATTTATAAACATGGATATTCAGGGCCAGATATCAATGAATTAACTGATAAAAAATAATATTTATAATATATAAAATGTAAAAGGTCAATGAACATCTCACTCCTCACCCTCTTTCCTCCATATACCTTACACTCTCCATCCTGTCCATTACAAGGGTAAACACAGCAGTTTTTGTGGAGTGTGTCAACTATTTGTATGAACAAATGCTGCATACAGAGTTTGAAGCATCTCAAAGTCCAGGTTTACTGTTGGAACCTTTGAAGGTAAAGGGTGGAGTCGTCAAACAGTGGGTTCTTCACCTCCATTTCCCCTCTCTAAAGAGATATGAAAAGATTCTGGGTAACATAGTTTATTATCAAAGATGAAACTTATTTGCAGACAAGGTTATAGTTATATAGTTACATGTTAACGTAACAAATTAGAATACACATCCAGAGTAGGCTATAGTATAAAAATGTGCACTTAATGAAGAAGATCTTACTAGTTTCTACGAGCAATTGAATACATCTATGCAGAATAAATAGAATAATTTCATTCAGCATCAGTAACTGTATTATTAGTATATATTAATCATTTTACATGTTCAGGGAAGTTAGACTATGGGGTACATAGATGATTACATTTTCTAATATCCTACGTTTTAGAGATGCAATTTAAAAAAAAGTTATGTTCATATTGGGTTGATCTTCATGAACTTCAAAATAGAAGAAAAAGTACAGCAAATTGCAATTTGGATAAAAGTGAACTGAAGAATTTGAGTTTGAGTCTAAATGCTTTTAAAGCTGCAAATATGTAATGGTTAGCTGAACACAACAACATATAACATTTCAAAAAGATACAAAAATACATTATTGATATCACATTTCCATTATACCTGCATTTAATTATCTCTTTGGCCACTTGGGGAAACAGCACAAGCCATGACCAGGGGAATGCTTTAACCTCCCTGTCAGTATGGCAGTAGAGTTCCTCTGTCATGATGAGCCCTCAAGTGTCGTTTTTACGGCTTGTGTGGACTGTACATCTCAGCATCTCCTCTCATCCCTCTGTGTGAAGTCATGTTTGCGGGCATTTTGAGGCCGCTGTCTGCTCAAAGCGCCTCCCACAGTGCAAAGACATGCAGCTCAGGTTAATTGATAGCTCTAAGGTGTGAGTGTGAATAGTTTTCTGTTTCTATGACTCAGCTCTGTGATAGCGTTTAACATGTACCTGTCCAGGGTGAACATTTTAAAAATAAAAATAAAATACGACACAGAGTTTACTCACAGGTGCCAATCCAGGACACTCATACACTGTAAAATCTCCATCCTCGTTCTCCTCATCTGTCGATGCTCCTGAGTCAGGAACTTTCGGCTCATCCCTTTGTCTGCAGGGTGTCACAAACACACAGTCATCAAATATTAGGATGGCTAACACATATTTGATGAGGTAGGGAGGGACCAAGGACAAAGGACAGACACACATGCCCAGGAAAGATGAGTGTGTCTGGGTTCGGAGGGTGACTCACTTCTCCAATGAGAGCATCTGCTGCTTCTGGTGCTGGTAGTGGTACATCTGGGCACTGTGGGCCAGCTTCTTGTCCCCAGGCTACAACACACCAATAGGCAGAGGGGAGATGAGAAAGTCAGAAGTATTCATCCACATCCAGTATCACCATTCAATTGACTTTCATTTCACAGCATGGCTCCGTACTAGACATGTTTAAGTTCCGAAATTCCTAACGATATGTTGATATCATCAAATCCCTCTACACCAAAGCATTAGCAAGATATGAGCCAAAGAACACCAGCAACAGAAATCCCTTTATCAGACGATTGTTACATTATATTACACTTCATTTAGCTGACGCTTTCATCCAAAGCGACTTACAATAAGTGCATTCAACCATGAGTACAAACTCAGAACAACAAGAATCAAGAAAGTACAATTTTGGAGCTATAAGTCGATTGGCCGATGCCGAGTGGAGTGAACGAGCTGAGGTGTAAAGGTTTGACCCATGTCCTGGATGTAGACTGAACCCGATCTGTTCGCAGCTCAGTAGGCAAGTACCAATGTTTTGAAGCGAGCGGAGTTGTGTTGGTGAATTTAGAGAGGTTAAAGACCAGTCGAGCTGCTGCATTCTGGATGATCATTATTTAGTCCTGATGTGCAGGTGGTACTCTGCATGGTAGCCCCTCCCATCAGTGTATGAATGGATCCAATGGGTGATGTAATTGAGTGGTCGGAAGACTAGAAAAGCACTATACAAGTACAGTCCATTTACCGACAGTTTAATGTACATGTTTTGTTTGGAATTCTAAACAAGTGCTTTGACCATAATTCAACAAGTATTCAGAGTAATTTTATTTCCTTTTCTACTCACCAAATTGTGAAAGGCTTGGGCTCTCATCATTCTATATGCAGGGTAGTCCCCCTTCTTTGTTAGATGCACACCTTTCTGCAATCTGTACAAACAATTTACTTGATTTATGTTTTTTAAAGCATTTGAAGTAATATTGTATTACCACTAGTGAGTAATACAAAAGTAGGATATTTTAGCACTGTGCGCAATAAAAAACAACTGAGATTCATTCTTAAAATGTAAAGTCAGTAGGTTTTTCCAAGATGTTTTAGTGAATCTAATTTTCACAATAATATGAATTGCAAGAATAAATATGAATATGCAAGACGAAATTAGGGGAGCGCTTATTTAAATTATGACCTCACACTAAATGTAGTAAATTCTAAACAATACGATATTTTGATATCTGATTTCAATAATACAGTATTTTCTTATTTCTAGTAGAACACAAATTGGAAGCTTAATTAATTAGTTGATTTATTAAAGAAGTGAAAATTCCATTAATGTTCTGCTTCTCGTGGCTCAAATGTGAATATTGACTTTTCTTTGTTGTCTATCATACCAAACATCTTAGTTTTAGATTTCTGGTCCGACAAAACAAGCAAGTATAAGACGTCCCCTTGAGATCTCAGAAATTATAAATAGATATTTTCTTCATATTTTACAGACCAAGTAATCGATTTAATCAATAAAGTTATTGGCATACAGATTAATCAGCAATGAAATACTTGTTAGTTGTAGCCTAACTTGAAGTTGTTCATAGATTTAATTCATATTCAACATACATTTCATAATTAAGTGTCAAGTCATAATACTGCCATAAAAACAATTCTATATTGTGAAATACTATAGGGGAGAGAAATTACACTGGGATTCAGAGTGTAGTGTAGAAAGGCAGGAATGAGTATCTTACCTGACCCAACAGGCCCCTACTATGATCAAAGCCAGCGAAGCCACCACAATGAAGACACTGCTCATGACTGAGAAAAAAATGCATACACACAGTAAGGGGGAGAGCATGCTGCGTAGATCTGTAGGCGTCCAAGGACGACATGATCCCTGACTGAAAGTGCTGCAACTGTGTTGGAAGCAGAGCATGGAGCTCAAAGAAGAGAAAATAACTGAATATCAGTGTCAGTAATGGCCCTGCAGTATCAACAGTGAAAACAGCATTGATAATAGTAATGCAGTGAGGCAGAACAAATTGACAGTAACAGACAAGTTCTGTTGTGTACAAGTCCATCCTAAATTTGAGGTCAGTCCCGAGATTTCAGAGCATGCAGTTAACATTTTGTTGCACAAAGAAGCTCATTTTAGTAAACTGATTCTCATACTAAATTGTTTGTAGTCTGAAGACATTTAAATGCTTGTCCCCGACGATGGGTGTTGTCCAAAGATACATTTTCCATAATTTTTATTTCTATGATTGAAATCAGGGCAGTTTGAGTTGACTCCTTTCTGCTGCCTGATAATGAGATCCTGGCATTTCCTTAAATAATTTGCGTGGGAACCGTTTTTTGTAACAAAACATTAAGGAATGGTGTGCGAGTCCAGGGTGAGTGTTTGTGTTAGTTTTAGTCTGTTTGAGGAAAATGTCCTGACACAGAGGAAACTGGTTGTGCAGGGAGATGACAGCTAGAAAGAACCTAATTTCCTGAAAAAAGATTCCTCGGTTGATTACTTTTTGTATTCTTTGGCCAATCTTGAGGCCAATTGTTACCCAACATGCTCTAGCTATAAGGCACTAACTTTAAATCAGTTAAACTCTCAGATAGTAAATTGGTTTGAAAAAAATAATTTGAAAGAAATAAAAAATGTAAGCATTTTAACTGTTTATTGGAGAATATTGTTGTACATTTTGACTGCAGCTGCTTGGTAATTGACAAAGCATCATACTGCGGTGCTATTGGGGTTAGGTTGACCACAGTATAGGTTTTTCAAGGGTCTGTTTCAGATCTGGTCCAACATTTTTGCCCCATGCAACCCTTTCAATATATATTTATAGCACTTCAACTAATCCCTATTCTTATTGTCGCTCCTTTGTTTTAATCTCTACTTTATTGTCTTCTGTATTGTGTGTATAGTACTTTTAGTACTAAGTACTTTTGATCCCATCAAATGTCTTATTGTCTTACTGAGTTTCTACTGTGTTCACATTTCATGCAACCTTGCTGCAAACAAATATTGTGGGCCAATAACGATGTGAACTAAATTGAACTTAAGCAGTCTCCCAAGACAGTTTACACCACTGGATCATAATTCCATAACATTGCTGTCATTCAGATGCTTGCTGAGATTCTGTATTGCCCTTTGTTAATTAATTATATATATATATATATATATATATATATATATATATATATATATATATATATATATATATATATATATATATATATATATCCCAATATACATTGTTTTTAATATATGTGTACCTTGTGTGTTAATAAACTATTCAAACCAAATCTCCCTCACAACAGCACTCAAGTCACATGTTACTTCTTTAAGCCCAGAACTACAACAAGACATGAGGTCATGGCCAAAGGACATAAAGACTTACTAATGAAGACATGACCATTTGAGGGGTAGGGGATGATGATGGGATCACTGAGCAGAACGGTAGTGTGGTTTCTGGTGGGTGGAGCCATGCCCGGGAACGAGATGTTTCTGGGCTGCTCTGGGGAAAATGCTCTGTGGGCGGGCCCTGCCTCAGTAAGCTCTTTGGATTTGTGGTTAGAGACGTCTTGCGGGGGTGGAGCTGAGATAAGGAAAACAACGTCATAAGTCATTATATCAGCAGCGATGGAGTGGCAAGTATGAATATGGGTCTAGTCGTGGCCTATCCTGTACCTGGCAGCCTAGACTCAGTTCTCTGTTCACTGATGATGGCAGAGAGGAAGTCAATCTCTTCATCCAGCTCAGGATAAACACTCACCTTACCTGGAGGAACATGAAATCAGAATCCGTCACATATTTAACAAAAGACTAACACTCTAACATGAGGTTGTACTCTAACACTCACACTCTAAACACTCAATTATTATTCAAAGCCATCAAAGAGATGAAACTGCAGAGGGTAAATACAAGTAGGAAGATGCAGCCAAAAAACAAAACAAAACCAAATAATTTGCTGTTGGTGAAAGTCATGAGAGAGAAAAAATGTACACAATCGAAACAGTACATTCCAAAATATTCTGACTTTTAGTCCCTGTTATCGGTTCATATTACCAAAATGACTCCACTTGCCTTAATGCAGGTTCTCAAACTGTGAGGCTCTCTATGGGGCGTGGATGTATTATAGATTTTATATTTTTATTTTTTATAATCCTTTATTAATCCCACAGTGGGGAAATTATTCTCTGCATTTTACACATCCTTAGTAAGGACCCGGGGAGCAACTGTGCAGGCGTTCAGTGTCTTGCCAAGGACACTTCGACATGCAAACTATGGGGAGAACAGGGATCTTGTGGTTTCAGGACGGCCACTCTCCCCATGAGCTATATGAGAACTAACTTATTTCAATAAAAATTCAGCATGGACCATTTTGTTACAATTTTGTGGTTGCTTGTTTAATAGCTATGTTAGCATGGAGTCACAAGTCTCCTTGAAACAAATACATTATATCAGCGAACAGAAAAGCAGACCACTATGCCAACCACAGCTGTTTTTTGGAGTTTGTTGACTTCATGAGCAAGCCTGCTCTCTAGTCTGTCGACCTGTCCAAGGTGAACCCTGTCTTAGTTCACCTTGGACATGAAGCTGCTCTAATATAGCTGCAAAATAAGAGAATAAGATAAAATAAAAAAGGCCAAATTCAAGTCGGTCAGCTAAAAAAAATGAATAAAATGAATTTTGAGAATTAAGTCAATATTTAAAAGAAGTTGTGATATTTCCATAATTATGAAAATACATCTTTAGTAAATCTTTAGTAACTCACAGTTACGTTCAAGTAAGGTCTCATTTTTGTGAAAAAGATTGTTGATATTTTAAATGTACTGTTCCTCTTGCTCCCACTCTTTGTACATCCCTGTTCTGTGCACAAATGCCCTCTGTTGCTGAACACCTGGAATAGTGTTGTGTGGGTCGGTCAAAGCCACTTTGTTTGTTTCCAATTTACAGAGCCAAGGAAGTGTATAAAAACCAGAAACCACAAACAGAACCGGGAGGAGATATTCTCTGAATTTGACAAAAAGTATATTGGATTAGAATCATTGACTGCTTCTTTGAATGGTTAAAATGAGTTAGACTGGCATTCAAAATGTTCTTTCTTCTTAAAACATGATCCGAGTCACACAGATGCACTACTGCTGCTGACTGCTGGAAATTTGAGTCGTTTGTTGATTTGGGAATACTGCTGAGGGTATTCGGTGCATTAAAAGAAAGAGATAACAAGCCTTCCTACCATATATGAACAGTTGCAACCTTGATTGCAGCAGACCGCAGAGCATCATCACACTGCGAGTTTTCAACACTGATGACTATCACATGGACGTGAGAGTGTAGGTATGGAAGGACAATACGTTCACAGCTGGTATTCTGTATTAACAAGACAATTGAGAGAAACGTTTTCATGAAAAAACTCCGATGTAAACTGCAACATGCTTCGTTGGCGCATGAGACGGCAAAATGTTATTACTCTTCGGGGGCGGGGGCTGTGGGTCAGTGGTGAGCAGGGTCGTCCTTCAATTAGAGGATTGGAGGTTCCATGATGTCAATGGGCAAGACACTTAACCCAAATTGCTCCTGTAGGTGTATGAATGCGTGTGTGAATGTTAGCTACTCTTGATGGGCAGGTGGCACCTTAGCCACTGCCATCCGTGTGTAAATGGGTGAATCCTAACACACAGACAACTGTATCTAGTACTTGAGGATGAATGTGTTGTGTGTTGGATGGGGTTGTAAATGTGTCAAGTAATTTCCTTTATTTTTATATAAATCGCAGTACTATTTGGTGTGAGTGGGCAAGAAGATGTTGTTTGCTCTGTATGTATTTGCCTGTTAATGTGTGCAGGTTGCTGGTTCGCTGTTCTACTGTCATGCTTAAAGTGTGGGTGGGTGGCTACAAGTAGAAAGAGATAGAAAGAAATACAACAAAAGAGAAAGAAGCAGATGTGTGTGATGGAGCAGGTCTACGTTAGAATCATGAACAAAAAGCATCAACTAATGGACCCGTATAAGGCTAAAGCTCTTACGGTGGTGATAGTTTACAAGTTTAATATGCATTTTGACCCAAAGGAAGAAAATAAAGGAGCAATTTCACCAGCAGTAAGTTTCATGCCACTTCATATACGGGGATCCGTTACACACTAAATCAGTGATTCTCAACTGGTGGGTCGCGACCCACTGGTTAGGGTTAAAAAAAAAAGAAGTAAAAAAATGTATGTATATATATATTTTCCTTTCATCCTGTTTTTTAAAATTTTTTAAAAGGGACTTTTTTATTGCTTGTTTTTATGCCGGCTCTGGTTTCAACTTGTTTTGCACGTGTCAAACAGGATAATTAAATTAAACAGCCTACTGAATATAAAATTGTGAGAAGAATTGAGTGCTGCTTAATTTTCTATAAAGCACAATGTTTTTCAGTATATACCTACTGATATATATATATATATATATATATATATATATATATATATATATATATATATATATATATGGTCATTTGAGTCTTTTTGAAACTACTTCTTAGTTGTTGGACTTTTTTGTTTGTGCATGAAAGCTGTTGAGTCTGTTTAAAAATGGCTGAAGATTCTGAATTGTTATGTATGTTGTAATACATCGTGTCCTGAAGAAGCACTTCAGCACCTAATTGAGTGTAAAAGGGAATAGTTCCCTCACTAGCATCGCCACTAGCTGGTCGTTTTGGTTTATCATTAAACTTGTTTTTGTGTTGGCATACATATTCTGTACTATCTCAGGTTCAAGCTTTTTTTCATTAAATAAATTGGAGAAGTTGAGAATGTTCCTCGATTTGCGTCACCGCTTGTCATTCAGGCTGGATGGTGGGTCGCGGTGCCAGACCAGTAAAGCAACAAGGGGGAGAGAATGGAAAAGAAAAGGATAAGAGAAAGAAAGCCAGAAAACATTCTATGATGCCTCCCAGACGAAGTCGAAGGATCTTGCAAAATCAGACTGAATACAACCTCATGCTTTAACTGGTTATGAATGAAAAACATTTTAATTTTTTTCATAGGTCCCATTTTGTCATATGGTCAGTGTAATATAAATGGTCAGTTCACCCCTATTACAAAAACATACATTCTCTCTTACCACTAGTGTTATATAGCCATGCAGATAGTTCTGGTTTCATTCGATACGTTTTGACAAATATGTCTAATTTATGCCTCCATCTCTAAACAATGGAGGTGAATAGCATCATCTCTTTCCAGAAACAGCTTATCTGTTCTCTGGGTAGTACAGAGAACACATTTTCTATTCAGCCAGTAGAACAGTGACGGCCGGCCAATAAGAGGGCCTTGAGCCACCCAAAAAATAAAATAATAATATTTATAATATTATTAATTATAAAAATTACAATAATATTAATAAATTATAAACATTTTCAATATTTGTGTTTTTGAGCTATGGAATATACCCAGTAATATTTGTAAAATAGGATATCTGCGCAAAATATATGCTTTTCCTGCTTGTCCTCTCAGTCCTGTGCCCCCGTGCACATCTCTGCTGACCCGTCCACGTGCTGGGGCCGAATCGATTCGGCCCAAGAAAGACAGGTCTAAGAAGCAGTTTAGCCAATCACTGATTAAAGATATAAATGAGTGACATACAATTTATCCAATCAGCCCCCTAAAAAACATCCACAGAGGGGCTAGTCTCTCGAGGTGCCACCCATTTTAACAACATGACAATGGCAAGTGCGAGCACTGCTCTTCAAAGGAGACCAAACGCTAACTCGGTATAATCTCTCCTCCAACACCCGTTTAAGAGAAGAACTTTGGCGGAGAAACTACAGGTAAAACACCTAGTCCCAGATCAACCGGACCTCACCATAAGACAACAGACTGGCGTGAAAGGGAAGCAAGCAGCTTCTGTGCAGACGACTAAGCTACAACAGGACGGTTTGGCTAAGTTAGCTGCTGGATGCAGTTGCGCTAACGCCGTATTTTACTTTCCATGCTTGCTTTTTAAATCAACGTGGACCGATCCGGCATTGACAGCTACGAGAGTAAGGGACATGAAGCACTTGTCGGTCAAATTAAGAAAACATGAGAACACCAGGAGGACACGCATGAACAACTCCGTCAAGCTACAAAGCTAGCATATCAAAATCTAAGTCATCATCGCTACCTACGGACGCCGGACTGCGGTGAAGAGGCAGATCAAAGACGGCACAAAACGAGCTCTTGGAAGGCATGCTGCCGGTTATTATATGATATGCAAGTAACCCAATTAGTGTTCTGGCTTGATTTGATTCCATGTCTGTGCAGGTTTACAAACACATGATCAATAAATGTATTTGTGATGATCACATTGTATGATGTCATTTATTTGACAAGGTTTTTGCTTGTTAAACTGTAGGTAGATTTGAGTTAGTTATTGAATACAAGTCAAACCAAGAGTGAGATCAATTAGTTAATAAACCAATACAGTGTTAATATTTGAATGGGCCCCGGGGCACTTTGTACTTGAAAAGTTGGGCCCCGAGGTCAAAAAGGTTAAGAACCCCTGCTCTAGAGCCAGTATTGGTATGTCTGTTCTGGGCTGTTGTAAAAACATGGAGATATAACATGGAGAATTCTTGCTCCCAATGTAGATACAAATGCTTACAAAAACAAAGAACAATTTACAAAAACAAAAGCCAACTAAAATAATCAAAGTTCTGATTTAAATGAAGTAAACTAAGATTATGAAAATTACCAGACATCAGATTCATCTGAGTTTTCAATGCTCAGATGAATCAGGCACATTTTAGTCTAAACGTATTGAGGGTTGAAATATCATTCGGTAGAAAATAAAGATACCAACGGAAAATGATGTTTACAGCCTTATCTCAGTTCATCAAAGTAATATAGTTCCGACGTTTGTGGAATTTCCACAACAAGTATAAAGCAGAAATAGTGGTTATTTCCATGGTGGATGGCGGAAATGGCAACTGTTTTAACGGAGATCAACCACAGAGATAAGCCACGCTCCTTTCCGGCGCGAATGAAGCAAATTAAGTGAATGGCGCGAGTAAACTCATGCGAGTAAAGCATTGTGAAAATTTGCTTCGCTTTTGGTGTGAATGCAGCATAAGAGCTGGAATAATGCCCACTGGGAGCAGCTGAAGTCTCCCTTTGGTAAAATGCATGCCTCATTTGTAGAGGAAAGGGGACAGGAACACTGAAAAAAAAAAGATTTATTTTAACAGGAAATCTGTGTCATAAACTGTGGGCAGGAAGGGTATAAAGATAATGAAAAACCGACACATTGGAATCACATTTTATAAAGGGGATGTTCACATATATAAAACATGTACGCTGTATGTTTTATTATTTTGGCTAAAATGAACAATGCAAGATTTAGTGCTACCACCTACCTTTAAAGGGATGAGGTGCATGTTTCCTCTTGACCACACAGCGGCCATGGGAGTTCTCCACCAGAGGGCGCAGGCAAGGGCCGCAGAGTGAGCTGCTGGGCTGGCAGAAGTCTCGCCCTGCCCTGGCACAGTCTAAACTCCGAGGGCACAAGTGAGATCCTGTGGACAAAGCCAGGATCCATAATTACTTTTCATAACATTCTGAAATAGAAATACTCTATCCAACAGTCCAACAAACAATGAACAGAGTACATTTTTGAATTGTTTACGAATTAGATGAATTTGTTACGCTGAGATTTCTTTCAATTGTTTATTACAATTGGATGAGTCTCTATGTTCCCCAGGAAGTTTAACTGGAAAAACTGCCTTCAGTGACCTATACTGAAGGCAGTCTCTGTTTTTCCAGGACAAAGTTTATTAGTTCAGACTGTGTCATTTTATCAAGAGAATTCTGTGGATGTCCGCTACAATGTCTATACGACAGTGCTGTAGCTAAATTTAAAGAAACAATTTATGCATTTATTTCAATACCATGTCTCAATATAACAGAGGACTCCTGTGCTAACTTTCGTCCGTCCCAGATTGATCAACTTGTTGATAGTGCTACAGGCTCACAGCTATGCGGAGCCGTGTATGTATACCTCAAAAGTAGTGACTTCATGAACTTCTTTAATAATACGTTTATAACTATTACAGGAAAGATTAATAATCTCCTGCCCTGAACCATTACCGATGTATTCTCAAATTGAGTAACCTTAGAAACAGGTGTGAATCTGTTCACAAGATTAGCAGATGATATATTGCTCTTCCTCCAAAACCTCTACTCATCATGACAGGAACATACAGGAATGAATGAATCAAAGTAATTGAATCATTCTCTAATATCTCTACTACTCCATTAACTGGAACAAATCATCCATCCTTCCATTTGAGAGTAACAGTTGGGATGGGGCAGCCCATACACCACCTATCCCTTTTTGCACCAGTGTCATCACTTATTTAGGAATAAATATTTTCCCCAGGCTGTCAGAGCTGTTCACACTCAACTTCACTCCACTACTTAAAACAATAACTGACGATCTCCTCCGCTGGATGAATTTACCACTATCACTTATGGGCAGAATAGCTACAGTTAAAATGACAATACTCCTAAAATAAATTACCTATTCACAATGATACCATCTCAACCCACCCATTCCTGGTTTAAATCTTTTGACTCAATCATCACGCAATTTTACTGGAAAAATAAGACACCAAGAATTAAACTTGCAACTTTACAAAAAACAAAACAGAGGACTGGAAGCCCCTCCTTTTTTCCACTACTCACTAGCAAATCAACTTCAATATATTCTTAAATGGATTCACCCCAACCAATCAGATTACACATGGTTAGATATAGAACAGACATTTTGTAAGGACATTCAGATTTCAGACCTCAGCCGATTTCTCAGCCAATCAATCAAACGCCATCCTTGCTTCAAAACACTTACAATAGCAGAGACTCTGACAGCCTGGTGGAAATTCCAAAAAATCACAAACATCACCTTTGCGCCTTTACATTGTACTCCTATATGGAACCATCTTGACTTCCTAAACCACAATAAACCTCTATATCTCCACACATGGTCCGCTAAAGGCATCACTCATTTGGTTCAGAAGTATGGCATCGGGAACAATCACTTTCTGGAATATCTGCAACTCAAATCATCCATTCAATCCAAATTTTACATTAAGGCCACTAATCTAGAATTACTTCCTTTAACCTCACAATGAATTAATATCACCTTAAAAAAGTTAATCTCAAAAATATGTAGGATAATATCACAGTCTGACCAAACATTATCCATATCGTCAAGAAAATGGGAATTAGACTTATCCATCACTCCTGATGCTGACTTCTGGACCCAAATCTGCAATAACATCTACTTCATGACCAAAAATGCAAATGTAAAACTAATACAATATAAAATACTTCACAGAATTGACTATACTGGGCAATTCATTTTATTTTATAAATGGGATTCACGTCAGACATCTGTCCACATTGCACTCAAAATAGTCTGGATAGCTACGTTCATGCCACCTGGCACTGCACACCAGTTCAACACTTTGAGAAAAATAACTGAATCACTGTGTCTTCCTGGACTGCCTCGTCCCATTATCCCCTTCACTGTGCTTACTAGGAGACATTTCAACAATAAACCTCAGCAAAACAAACCGCCGATTACTCCTCGTGGCCCTAACTATCGCCAAGAAAACTATCCTCATGAACTGGAAATTAAGGAATAACATATATATCACACACTGGAGAAACCTAATGATTGAATACATGTCAATGGAAAATCTAACCTCCTCCATTATTTACAATACAACAGAACACCACTCCATCTGGTCATCCTTCACTATGTTTTTACAAACATGACCCATTCAATTAATACTAAAATTTTTGTCTTTTTATGTTATTTTGTGGGAGTTTTTCCTGTACCGTTGCGAGGGACCTGGGACAGAGGATGTTGTATGTGTACAGATTGAACAGCCCTGTGAGGCAAATTTGTGATTTTGCACGATACAAAATAAATTGAATAGATTAGAGCAGCGGTTCCCAAACTTTTTAGGCCACGCACCCCCTTCTACATCCCGACCGGGTTCACGCACCCCCAATCCACCACACCTTAAAAAAAAAACGCAACAGATCCTATTTATAGCCGCATAAAATCGGACCAATGCGAGAACTGTTTGCTCGCGCGTGGCGTTTGTTACAAGATTTAGTCCGCTGTATAAATTTCAGTTACACAAGGCGTCACTTTTAAAGAGCAATAAGGATGGCGAGGACACACGCACAGGCTCAGAGGCAGATTACATTTCACATTTATTTACTTAAACACAGTATGCCACGTAAAGAACAAAGAGTGGCACATGCATAGTCTCAGAAACAGATATAAATAAAAAAGGAGTCCATATGAGGATTTTCACATGCAGCGCAGGTGGCTCAGCCTGCAGCAAGAGAGATAGAGAGGGAGAGGGAGAAAGTGAGAGACTATGAGAGACTCACGTGAATGAGACTGCAATTGTTTTTGGCTGTTTTGTAACTCTTCCAATTTTGATCTAAAAAATGTAAGGGGCTTCTGACTTGCACTGGCATGCTTGGTGTTCAGGTGGCGGCGCAAATAAGAGGCTTCAGACAGCTGTTAGCCAGAACCTCACTGCACAACACGCACTGTGGCTTCGGGCAATCTGCATTGCCAATCCAAGTGAAGCCCAGACCCAGATAATTGTCATCATATTTCCTCTTTTTTTTCCCAGTCTGATGCTCACTCTTGTCTCCTCTTTCTCCGACTCCCGGTCGATTTCTTCTCCCGGTCTCTCCCCAACGCACCTCTCCGTTTCTCTCGCCTCCGGTTCCTCACTCTCTCTCTGTCCCTCTCCTCCTTTATTGCTAATAGCTTCAGATGTCCCACCTGACAGCTTCCCCGATTTCAGCCAGTTTAACATATTTTCATGAATGTTGCTGAATGAATGAAATGACGTTAGGTGCACAAGCTAGGCTAGCTAGTGTATACGTAAAAGACAGTCTGGTGGCCGGACCGGAAGTGCATCTATTTATTAAATTGTACGTTTTTAATTTTAAATCTTACAAAGGGAAATTTTATAATTAAAAGATCCTACTCAATTTTTTTTTTAAATTATGTTTAATATTAATTATTACACCATTAGACCACCATTACATTTTTCCTCTCGCGCACCCCCTAGAGGCAGCTCGCGCGCACCACACTTTGGGAATCCCTGGATTTGAGCACTCCCACGATTATATAACTCTCACCGACATGGCTGTGAACCTCCAAACCATTCCAAGTTAAAAAAAGAGAGAGCGCTGATGTGAGTTTAATGTGGACTTTTTAGATTTATAATTATTTGGTTGCTATACCATGTATTGGTTAAAAGTTAACAAATTGTATTTTATCATGCTGGAGATTAATCATATTTTTGTGTTGTGGAGAAAAGAAGGAATTGCCAGATTGTGGATGCATTACCTGACGTGAGTTAAAACAATAACCTAATGTAATATAATGATCATTATTACTATTTGTTTGGGGTCAAACTGTTTAAGTTGCTGCTTTGAAAGATACAACTTTCAAATAACTTTTATTTCACTATTGCTGGCTGTTAGAGAACACCTTCCGCACCTACCTGTGCATTGCCTGCTCTGAGTGAACTAATTGACCCTCACACTTCCTTGTGTGTACGTAGAGTATTTATGTGAAACACCCTACCTTGGTCCCCTATAAACGTCTGCAAAAGACCTTTAATGAGCAGGCCTTCTTTAAGACATGACAATTGTATAATGGCACAGAATTGGCCTCATCCCTACTGTTGAGAATGCTTGGTCATACTTAAATCAGTCATTCACTTACATTTTGAACGCTCCTTAAAAAATGTTATTTAAAAAATGTGTTTTGCTTCAGGTCCTGGTTTAGCACTGAACTGTCTGAGTTTATTCAACAAAAAACACTTATCTGACGTAAAGCAAAGGAGACCAAGAGGACATTGAACTGGAAATCCTATATTATATTAAATATTATAAAGAACAATTCTTTAACAAAGGCTATTCACTTTAAATCTCTTCCGTTTGTGTTCAACACACACATTATTTCAGCCATCTTACCCAAAAACACATTAAAAAAACAAGCAAACTGTAAAGCCAAAGGGAACTGCAAGTGAAAAAAATGATGACTTATTTCCAGGTTCGGGGACTCATTCTCAGCCCTCTATGAAAGTTTTAACAGTTTTCCAATGAGTTTTGGAATACTGTTTAAAATTCATGGAAAATAAAAAATACTTCCTCATTTACGTACTGTAATCAAACGTACAACATTGTGACACTAATGTGCAGAGAAAAATAACTGGACTGTGGACGGAAAAACATTTTGAACCAGCTATCAATATTGACCGGTTTAGCTTCCTTGTCAGATTCACTCTTATGTCTCCTATAGGAACCAAGACACTAGTTGCCGTGCCGACTGCCATGACGACTGCCATGACGACTGCCATGGCAACGAAAGAGGTGCGACATCAGAAGGTGAGTCACCGCACAGATGCTCAAGTCAAAGATGGATGGTTTCTTTCTGGCTGGTGTTTCAAGTAGAAAAAGGAGGGGTTGACAAATGCATGTAAATGTAAAAGATAACTATTATTTCCTCTCAGACTGTAAATAATGATTGTAATTCCAAACACAAAAAAATAGGTAAAGTGCAAATGTCCTGCAGCATACCACAACAACTTCTCTTTCACAAAGTACAAAGATCCCCAGCGCTCACATCTAAACACTTTTTAGATGCACACGCACAAGCAGATGCACAAGCACATGCACTCACTCACATTACTTTTGCAAAGTAATGTGAGTGAGTGCATGTGCTTCTTTAATGGCCCTGTTCTGCCTCCCTTCCTGTTCATCCTGTCACCACTGACTTCCAGTACAACACGGAGTCATGCCATCTGCAGAAGTTCTCTTATGACTCTGCAGTGGTCGGGTGTATTAGGGATGGACGGGAGGAGGAGTATAGGGCAGTGGTGAAAATCACCTGCTTCTGAACGTGGCCAAGACCAGAGAGATGGTGGTCGACTTCAGGAGGAAGACGACAGCTCCTAGACCTCTAAGTGTTCTGGGAGAGGACATGGACATGGTGGAGGAGTAGGTACCTGGGGGTTTCCATCGACAGCCGACTGAACTGGAAGGCCAACATCAACGCTGTCTACAAGAAGGGGATGAGTCGACTCTTTTTCCTGAGGAAGCTTCGATCCTTCAATGTGTGCAGCAAGATGCTGGAGATGTTCTACCAGTCGGTTGTGGCCAGCGCCCTGTCCTTCTTCATTGTCTGCTGGGGGAGCAGCATTGGACCCGGTGACACAAACAGACTTGACAAGCTAGTTAAGAAGGCCGGCTCCATCATCGGCTGCAAGCAGGAGTTTCTGGAACAGGTGGTGGAGAGGAGGACGCTGAAGAAACGTTTGTCCATATTGGACAACCTGGACCACCCTCTCTACCACCTAATGCAAGGTCAGCGGAGCACTTTCTCCAAGAGATTCCTCACGCTCTGCTGCAACAAGGACCGCTACAGGAGAACATTCCTGCCTACGGCAATACGACTTTACAACAAGTGGATTAATTCATCACTGTATACGTGTATGCAGTTCACATACATACTTTGCACTATCTATTGTTTACATTTAATTTGCTTAATTAATTAATACACTCTGCGGCTGTAAATATATTTCATCCCTGTAGCCTGAAGCCTTATCTAGTCTCAGTAAAAAGCAATATCACAGAAAATTAATATTTTACACATGTTTTTCTAATGAAATGTCTAGGAGTTTTTCCATTTTGAGACATATAATGAATATTTTCAATATATAATGAATATTTTCAATATATAAAGAATATTTTCAATATATATATATATATATATATATATATATATATAGTCAAAAAAGGCTACCAGTATTGCTGACACAGAGAAAATGAAGTATAAATGCATTTTTGTGCTAATTCAATGCCAAACTGAGGATCTATGAGCAGAATTCTCTTTTCGTCAAACTGAAGCCTGTTGAGATTAGGCTCGTTCGTTAGAGCTGCGCCTCGCCTGGAATCCAGACGAGAGCAGCAGGCAGCTGCAGCAGGAAGCGTTGACAAGAAACTGCGACCAAGTCGGACAGTTTTCAGCTGCCTTCAAAGTACACACAGGAAGTCACAGAAAAAAATACTTCCTGTTAGTTCCGAACTTTTGTCTACTTGTAGTTTACAAATCACGTTTGGAATTATTCATATGTGTTTGTAAATATATATTTATGTAGAAATGTGTCTGTAGCTGCATCCTTTGGTCTTGTTATGTCTGCCTGTGAAATACATTACTAGTAGTTTTGATGTGTGTTGTATAAATACGATTTTGTATTAACAACCACACAAGAAATGTTTTTAGATCAAACATGAGACTAATAGTCAACAATCCAGCATTAAGTATTCCAACTACACATAAAATAAGGATTTACAACATGTGGTGTTTGCTGTCAGATCTAAGAGCCAATCAGCTCTCTGATGTGGGGACAGCCAGGCGTTTCCCATCATGCACTGGGCCACGCAGTCGTTGGAAAGCAACTGCGACGGCTGACTCTGAAATCGACGGCGACTTGATCTCTAAGAGTATCGTTGACCACGTGTGCATGACGTCAGAGCAAGTCGGGAGCAAGTCGGACACAAATCTAACCGGCATGCATTGCGCGCCGATCGCCGCCGATCGATTTTGCGCAGAACTGGCTCATCTCGAACGAGCCTATTATCTCCACCCCGCCCCTTGATTGGACCCGTTTTTTAGGCAATTTCATTGGCTGTACGAAACGCCTGTCATCTGAGCTGTATGGCGTGACAGGCTTGATCAGGAACAAACCCGTAATACACCCGGGATCCATAAAGGGCACAGGAACAAACCGGTAACACACCAACTAACACACAGTACAATCTGACAAGGGAACAGAAGACACACAGGGCTTAAGTACAAGGGGAAGGTGTGGGTGATTAGACACAGGAGGAAACCATGAGGGCAGGTGAAGGGAATGAGCAATCAGGAGACAGGGCAGACAGACAATCATGGCAATCACAGGGGATGAAGTGCAGAAACACAGAGGACACACAAGACAAGGACTTCACAATAAAACAGGAAACCCCAAGAACTCAAACCGTGACCGAATGAAGCTTGAACGCACTATAATGTAACTAAAACATTACTATCTCTCCTACTGTCAATTTCAACACAGATTTGTTCTTCATAATGTAGCATTATCAAGGATTGGTGATTACAAAGCATTAGGGCAGATTTCCATATTTTTACTGAATATAGGCTGATAACAATTAGCAGTAAAACTTTATTTCACACAATGATGGTTAAACTGTGTATTTAATCCACTGTTCACATGACGCCCTGGTTATTTTCTTCATCCAAAATGCTTCCACACTGCGGATTTAAGGCGGACAAAAGGCTAGCATGTCCTGCACAGTACCCAAAACTCAGGTGAGTGAGACTGACACACACACACACACACACACACACACACACACACACACACACACACACACACACACACACACACACACACACACACACACACACACACACACACACACACACACACACACACACACACCATAGATATCGTAGCTTCTTCAATTCTTATTGTAATGAAACCGGGACATATATAACCACAGCTATGACCATCAGTCTTGACATCTTTATTTGAAATATTAATAGTTTATTGTGGTGTTTGTATCACAATGTCATGTTACAGCACTGCAGCTTACATGCTGAATTAAATATAAATAATAACCAGCGTCACAATCATGGTCACCAAGGTCAGTGACGAAGATCTTCAGCTCTGACAGCAGGAATGTGTTTCTGAGGACAACCAGACCACAGTCAACACCTCAGCTATGATAACGAGGCTTTGACACCAGAGCATACCCACTGACACGCCCTAAAACATTTTGTTCACTCCATTTCTCTCGCACTGAATCATCCATTTCCCACCTCACAGCCTCATGGGATTTCTTTTCTGTTGTAGTGTTTCCCAGCCAGACGCATCAGCACGCGTCACTGGGTGGAACAGAGCTAAGATTGGTCCTAACTAGTCATGACTGCGCCGACACAGAGGCAAAATAACTTGAGAATAAGATTTAAAAGACATCTCAAAACTAATTAAGAAATCTGACATACCATTCTCTATTGTAAATGTACACCCTCTATAATTGTACTAAATGTTCCTATGAGGCAGTGGCCACCAGGTTATTTTTCCCACCAAAATCATTTTCAATGTAATATGATGCGTAGGTTTGCATATGGTCCATAGAGACTACAAAAACGGCCAAAGTTTGGGAAAGACACAATTGTAAAAATATTTTGCACAATATATTTGAAAACTCATTCATATTATTATCTATACTATGGTCGTCGCCCAGAAGAGTGAAAAATACATTTCCATGTTTTCCAATGCACCTACGAGACAAGATGCTGTCATTTAATTGGCTGAAGTGGCAAGTCTGAAACACTAGGTGAAACTTGACTTGCAGAATGACACATAAGTAAATACGCCAGGAAATAATAAAGCCTTATATTAGTATTTTGTTTGGTCTCAGCATTAATATTGTTGACCCTTTTGTGCTTTGTAGATAGGAAAATGCCACACACAAAAAAGAGAGCCAGCTATCAAGAAGCTCAGGTCGTTGTTAGTTAGTAAGCTAACTAACCACACAGTGCAAACCTGCATTTTTTTTTAAAAATGCATTCAGGAAACTACGAAATCCAGTGCTGATGCAGTGCAGGTTGAGGAAGCAACAGCTGGACGATCAGAGCTTCAGGTGAGGTCTTACTCATGGCATGTTGTTAAGAACTACCATGCATTAGTAATGAAATTGAAGGATGTTTGGGGAAACTGACCTAACGTCAGTGTTGCACCCTTAAAACGAACTGTCCACAAACAGGTCCTTCTTCGTTTTGCAACTTTTATTAAAACAAGTCCCAGGTTAAACACAAGCACACGTTTTCGTCTTCAGCCTGCACGTCTTCCTAACTCCTCTCTTAAAAGAGAGAGCGCTCTCTTCTTCAGGGTCAATATAATACTGTCTTCCCTTCACAGTCAGTATGTGTACAGGTAATCAATGTTCCATAAAACCTGAACCTATTACCTAAATATTCTAAATTGCTTTCAAAAAGACATATATATACACTACTCATAAGGTCTACATTTATTCATTAAGGCATTATTTTGAAATGCTTTCAGGAAACTCAGAAATCCAGTGCAGAAGTAGTGCAGGTTTAGGAAGCAGCAGTTTATTTAAATAAGACATCAAAAGAAAGGAAGTGCTGCAGAATAGATTTATTTTACATTCTTTTATTTCTTTGGTTTTTTTTAACTGCACTATTGGTATTTTAGCAGATGGTTTTTTTATTCATTTATTTATTTGGTGAAGAATACTGTTTTGTGTTTAAAATAAGGTTGTATTACTGTTATCATGTTTAGATCAGTTCCAAGTTACACAAATGTTAATATATTTTAATAAAGTTTGCCTGTTTAACAGGTTACTCAGTGTCCCTACCAATGCTGAGACCAAACCTACACCCTTGCGCGATAGTGTTCGTAACAGAACAGACTGTCAAGTAAATGCAGGTCAAACAAGTGTGTGTGTGTGTGTGTGTGTGTGTGTGTGTGTGTGTGTGCGCGTGCGTGCGTGTCAGTGGAAGGAGAGGAGAAATACTGAAGTACAAGTACATCATATTTGTAACATGTTTTTAACTCGTCAATAAATGTGATAGCAGCTGTGAAGTATTCTGTATCTACGCAATACAATACTAATATAATACCAATAACAATGTATTATATTTAAATCACAATGCATAATTAATCTGGAAAGTAAACAACAATTGTTGAGGTGCACACTACATTGTTTTCAAATGATAAAGACATATAAATGTCATATAATGAATCACTTATAAATGTGAATATAAATAAGGAGCCAGAGTGCATTACATCATCCAAATAGAGCTGGTTTATAAAACTAAAACAATCACAGAGGGACCCCTTACAGAAATTCAGGTTAAGCCCAAATGTCACTAACTTCCTGGGAACGCTCCTTTAGGACCATCGTATTTCAATGATTACCTGATCTTTTCAGTTCTAAATCCTGGATTAGACACATTGTTTACGGACATGGCAAACATGTACTTTTTTTTTGTTTTACCTTGGATCATACAAAAAGATACAAAAAAATACAATCAGGCATAAGGTGCTGAGTACAATAACCAGATTAACCGCACTGAAATATAGCCTACTGTCAAACCAAAATATATCCATTAATACAATCCATGTTTTTATGGATTTTAGACACATAAAGAGAATATAGAAATATAAAGGATACAGCCATACCACTAAACACATGTGGCTCTTACCACACAAAATTAAGGAGTACCAAAGGTCAGTATAAACTCCAGACAGGGGATCGCAGAGGCACTAGCAGTGGGAGTAATTTGTCCACACAAAGTACTCTCATCTTTTATTTCAGTAAAAGTAGTAATACCTCAGTGTAAAAATGTTATTAAACGTCCTGCATTCAAAATCTTACTCATGTAAAAGTACTGTAATGTATCTAAATGACAACAACTAAAAAGGTACTTCATAATAGTCAATCATCTTATTGAACTATATCGTTTGCATTAATATCTATATTATTGTTGCAGCTGCTGAAGGTTGAGCTCTTTTACTTTATATACTTCTGGGTAGCGTCTGCATTTCTCCAAGGGATCAGCAAAGTCTTTATCCATCTATTGATCCATCTTTATCAAATTGATTCGAACTTTTTCTGTCTTGGTGCTAAATAAAATCATCGCTTTTCCGAAAAAAGAAAGAAAGAAAAAAGGCTAAATTCTCAAATTGGGAAAAATTACAGCTTCAATCCCCGAGGAGCTATGTTGGCGCTAGTGACGTTTGCATCCAGTTAACTGACCTAACGTCATAGTTCCTCACGAAGAGGAACGACGACTGAAATAATCATTTACACCGTATACCTGCGTGTAACCAGCACCTCAACTCCGCTTAGATGACAAGCTACACATGACCTACAACTAGACCGATCCTAAAAGGATCATACACGTTGTATGGTCATTGAATCCATGAATCTTCAAACAGGACTGCACAAAGTAACATAAAAGGCTTATGGCTACATGTTGCAAACTCCACTCTACCACGAAAGATTCACAACACGCATAATGTTGTGTTGGGGTCGTTTCAGTCAGACAGTATGTTGTTGTAGAGTAATGATGTCATTGCAGCTACACAACCCAGTGTTTGGATGAATGGCAGCAAGTAGCAGCAGTTCCTTACCTGTCAAGCAGGTGCTTAGCGACAACAGGGCTGCAAACAGCGCAGCCTGGTCGAGCAGCGGAGTCCGCATCCTTGGTAGAGCTTCGACGACTGACGGGGACACGCAGATCTGGCAAAGGAGGATGAAGGGCCGGCGGCGGCAGGGAGTCGCTGCTGATCATTCCCCCATCCTCCGGTGCTGAGGGAGGAGTGGACTCATACCAAGAACGACGACTTATGAAAAACAAAATAATTCAGGAGGCGCTGCAGGCAGCAGTAATCATCCGGAAGTGTTTGCCGCAGGGTGCTTGTTCCCGTGGATTTGCAACATAAATGCGCACCGTTGACTGACTGATTGATTGTGGTTACTTGTACTGAGCTTCTGGCAGGGGCACATATGTTTGACGTCAACAACCTGCGCTCTCTGCGTGCTGCATTCAGGTACTATGGGTGCATCCCAAGTCTCTAAATTGCATCCCCGTTTCCCTCACGTGCGTCTTTTCCTTGCGTCTTAGTCCCTCCCACCAGGGATGCATGGAGAGAAGACGCGAGGAAATATGTTTTAAGAGACATGTCCTTTCCTCTGAAGCGTCACGTGAAGCGACGTCGGTTTCTGATGACTGCGGCCTGGATCACATCTGGATGACAGAGTTGTGTCTGTACATGATCAGTGTAACAGAGTTGTTTTCTGGTCCGGACAGTTTTTAGCGAACATTCCAATAAAAATGCACTTAAAATATTGATAATAAATGACCGTATCATATTTTCAGTTGATTTAATGGTGTTAAACTACTATATTAATAAATACATCAGTGTCAGATTGGAGATGTTTTCTCTGTCTGTTACCTGTTATTAAACAAACTGCATTGAGTATTTTTATACTGTGCTCTGTGTCCTGCTTATGCGCGCAGGATCGATTTCTACCGGCGGAATGCGGCTTATTTATTAATTATTTACGTCGGTATGTTTTGAAATTCTGATTGTGACATCATAAAATAATCCACAATATAAATATGGTTTCTCTTCTTTACAAGTGTTTCCTCTCTACAGCTCTCTTTGTTTTTAATTTTAAAAGTTATTGAGGGAAACAGCAGTTCAAATCTTTGAAGAAAGTTGTTTGTGGTCCTTTTGTTGTTCAGACCAGTGGTGGGCCATGCGTTTTCTAACTGGGCCTGCAGTGGATCAGCTGTTCGCGCCCTTTAATTGCTGATGCAACCAACTTGACTAGGTGCATAGCGCCACCTGCTGTACCGGAGTGTTAGAGCCTAGCTAGCTGGCTCTCACCATGTAGATTAACCAGCTTCTCTACCATAGAGAGAAACAGAGATGATGCGCTGGTGCCAAGCTGCACGCACCAGCTTGCTGGCCAGGAGCAGACAGACAGGCAGGAGGAACATACAATTCAATTCTTATAATTATAATACATGTAGTGTATTTGTCAAAAACAATTGCATTATAAAATAGATAACTTTTAATTAAAAATTAAAAAAATAAATTATAAAATCTGTTTAGGCCAGCAGAGAAGGCTTAGCAAGCCCTGACGGCCCGCCACCGGTTCAGACCTACAATGAACATGTATTTTAACTAGATGGTGAATAAGAAAACATATCTAATATATCACTTGAGTTTAATCCGTGATCGTCGCTGGTATGAACTCCAGCGATCAGTCCGTTCAGCTGCAGCGTCCAATCAAATAACTGATGAACAATGAGGGAGCGTGTCGAGCGTTAAACCGCTTCCTGGAAGCTCACCTCTTGTGGCTCCTCGATCATGGCCCTCCTCGCTCCTCGGAGCAGAATAAGAGCTTTGGGACGGCTGTCAATATGGCGGCGCAGAACAATTTCTGGTTCAATCGAGGAGCGAGGAAACAACAATTAAGACCCTATGAGCGCATCCCAAGTCTCTTAGTTGCATCCCTGTTTCCCTCACATGTGGGAAACCATGCGAGGATAGAGGACACGATGAAATATGGGCTGCGTAGTTATGATGCGACGGGAGGCACATGTTAGTGACTGTAGTCTGTAGTGGTGAAACTATAATGTTCAGGAGATGGACCATAAAAAAGCACATCTTAAATACTTTGTCCGTGTGTTCTTACAGTGTTACAGTGTGTGGCGGTGAGCCCAACTATATCTAGCTGGTACCGCTCCACCTCCCGCTCTTTCCCCGTTAGCGAGGTGATGTTCCACGTCCCTAGAGCTCGTCTATGCTGCCGCCGATCAGTCCGCCCAGGCCCCCTGGCCGCCGCCCGGTCTACATAGCACCCGACCTCGATGCTTCTCCCTGCGGGTGGTGAGTCCACAGGGTGGCTGGTCCATGTGGCTCCATGGACGCTCGCCGACGAGCTCCCCTCCTGGGTCTGGCTCCCTTGTCCGGGCGAGGTAGCTTACATTACATCGGCCGCAATTCATCAGGTTTTTTTTTTTAACCGCTCTTAGTCTGGGCTTGACCCCAAGCCTTGTTTGCCTTGAGAGGCCCTACCAGGGGATGACATAGCTCCCAGGATCACTGAGCCACTCAAACTCCTTCACCACGTTAAGGTGCCGATTCACGGAGGATGTATACGTGTGCACGTGCACGCACAAAATTATATGTCACACATATAATTTTACTTTATTCAAATTGTGACTCAGTCAATTACCTGAGTGTGTTGGCACCCAGTTCACAAAGTGAGGGATTGTGTGAGTGAGATAGATTTGGTTGTCCCAGAAAAGTTGTCATATCTACTTTCCAATAAAGACCACATGGACAAACTGAATAATGAATTGCTAATGATTTATATCAATAACAGTCATTTGAATCACACAGGCGTAAAATATTAAGGGGGCACCGGATAATAAATAAAATGTGTGCGTGCCTTGCTTTGTCAGCAAAGGCACTCATTAATTAATTCAGATTAAATTACATCAAATGTAAAATGACAGTAGTTTACCAGTCCAAAGAAGTATTTATACATGATATACACGAGTTTAATTGTTTAAAGGATTAAACTCCTAAAAACCAGCGGTATTCTCACAAACAAAATAATTTGATGTCTTAAGATGTCACCGTCTACATGGAGACGATTGATTAAGTTTATTGCAAGTTTGAGATGGGGGGGGGGGAAAGAAAATACATTGAGACTTTCGTTCTGGGAAGTATTCATCTGCTAAGCAGTTTCTAATACCAAATAGCTTTCAATAACTATTTGTACCAACAAATGTATAAAAAAATCTAATTGTTGAAAGTTATTGAATGTATCTCAGTAGTTAAACAAGATGGATTTAAGAGCTAACTCACTTGCATTTTACCAAAGATTACATGTTTTAATGAGTACAAACATGTTTTCAACATGCCAGTACAGACTTAAGGTTGTCCACGGTGCTCACATTTAAACCAGGTGAAGAGAAAATAACACGGGGAAAAACAGCACCCGAGCCCTGCTCGGTGAAAATAATCTACTGAGTTAGAGTCATGTGCCTAAAACTGGTGTGGAACTGAAAATGTATATGGTTAAAACGTCATTAAGCGTCTTTTAATCCAAAGAAGAAAAAGGAAAAAAATATGCAGATTTAACTTTAGTTCTAACAAATGGAAATCATTTCAATATTGGTCTCTGGTCTGAGAGTCACTGGTTTTGGTCTCAGTCTCTCGCATTGCAGAAACACTCATCTCCCTCCCCTCAGTGTGGCCCTCTGAGGGCTGTGGGGCTGCTGTGCTTCGGGTCACATCCTTCACGACCGCCGCCCCTTCACGGGTGGGAGACTGGAAGCCACTGTCTTCTTGTGGAGGCAAGTCAGTCATAGCCTGCGGAAGGCTCTCTGGAGACGTTTCTGTGGCTCCAGACAAGATTTCCTCAGGTGGTGGTGGTGGTGGTGGAAATGCCTTCTCTGACACTTCCTGGTTGGAAGGAGGCTGTTCCTCCACCATCAACTGGCTGTCCCCTCCCTTACCAGTCTCCTCTTCGGCTGAAGCACTTTGTGTAGCAGATTCAACCTTCACTGGGACTATGTTTTCACCCTGTTCCTTGTTGGCTTCTTCTTCCTTCAAGACAGAATCATTTAATAAGCCTAAAGGGTTGTCCAAAGCTTTGGGACTTACAGATCCGTTCTTGTCAGCAGAAGTTTTTTCGTCAGAGTTATCCTCCCCATCTCCATCCTTCTGCTGCTCCTCCTCCTCCTCTGGGATGTCGTTGACACCAGGTCCCTCCATACATGACTCGTTAGCCAGGACTGGGGAGCCTTCAACCTGGATCATGGACACTACCTGCTTCATCCTCCTCCCCCTCTTCTGGGAATCCCCACCGTCACCCTTGGTGTCCTCCCCTGCTCCGTCCACCTCTTCCTGGGACTGACCGTAGTCCCCGGCCCAGTCAATAGAGGGGTTGTCTCCAAGCAAGTGCAGGCTGGGGTCACTGTTGCCGAGGACAATGCTGTCCCTGTACAGGTTGTGTCTCCTCTGGATGGCCGCCTCCTTCACAGCTGCAGTGCAGAGAGAAGAGGTACAACATATGCTTTACTTTGAGAAGTGATGAATGAAAATAAAAATGTGCCAAAATGAATTAACAGTATATAAAAAGTGTTTCTAAACTATGACCGATTCCTAACTTTATTTCTGATCACCTGGTCTTTGGGGGTCCTGTAATATCCTAGAAAGGAACTTTTACCTCATTGTAACTTGTTGAGAAATGTCAGTCAAGTGAACACACACAATTGTATAATTTTTCTTCATTAAGTATTATGAATTACAGCCAGCATATATTTAAAATACAAATCAGATCTTAATAAATAAATACATTTTTATTGGATTTTAAATGCATCTTAGATAGCAGTTTTTTTTAAACAATCATAAAGATTTCAACAACTGCTTCTAAACTCTATAACTACTACAACTACTGAAAATCAAATAAACACATTGGTACTTAATAAGTGCAGTGTTTTGTAGTGATGTATTTAAACTATAACTGAAGACAGCAAAACCTGTTTTCATATGGGCCACCAGTGAGATTTCCATCCAAAGAGTTCAGTAGCATCCTGATCCAATTAACGATGAGTGTAGCAACACAGGAGGAAAAACACTGTAGAAGACTGACCCATCATGATGTCCTTCATGATCGAATGCAGCACCACCTCTTCAAAAAGGTTCTCCACCAAAATGAAACGGGAGAAGTCCTCAAAGATCAGCTCCTGGAAGCGCGGCAGCTCCTTGTGTTCAGAGCAACAGTCAAAACCTTTCAACATCCTCATTTCACATTAGTTTTTATGTAACATACCAAAAGTGTTGGTCTATGACAGATCAAGATAGAAGGATAGCAGCACCTAAAGCTAGCTGATAGAGCTAGATGAAAAATACATATAGTACACACATGCAAGTACAGACAATATATAAAACCTCATTGCCAATACATTTTGGATATTTTCGCATAGAATAATTAATATATTTCCATTCATCTTCCAGGTCTTTGAAGACAGAATGCTCACCGAGGCACAGGAAGGGCTGAGCTGCTTCAGCATGTAGGGGATGAAGATTTGGAGGAGAGCTTCACGGAAGAAACGCTTCCTCACTGTGCTGCTGTCATAGTCGAATTTCTGAACCCCACAAAAAAAGAAAGAAAATTATGAAAAGAAATTATATTATTACAACCATAGAGCTTTTTGACATTTGTTTTTTTTTATAAGTGAACTGCTTCTGTCAAAAGCAAGATACATCACAATAGGAAGAATGGAAATAAGTTAAGTCACTCCACTGCATTCTTTTCCAAAAGCAATGTTTTCTTAGGGCACCTGGTCAAGTGTAATTTGTAAATGAATGAAACAGGAGAAGTCCTCAAAATCAGCTGTTTGTAATTTCTGTGATGAAGTTGTTCACAATAAATGTGGAAAAATCACGTCAAAGTAGCTTGTTGCCTAAGGTTGAGGTTGCTGTCATGGTCGCAGTGGCAGATCATTAATAAAAATGTAGTCATTGGTTACGCCAGATATATTTGTTTATACGGACTGATCCAACATTCAATCCACGAGCATCTCTCTCTGCTGCATCCAAGACTAAACCCATTATTACATACTTACTAAGCAAACACACTTTTATGAACTGATGAAAGATGTGTTTTGATTAACGGAAGGAAGATAGTTCTATTAATACCTTTCTACAACCATTGCTGCTAGTTTGGTTGCAGAAAACAACAACAACGGTAACTTGACTTCTGTTCCTCTAGAACCAAACAGAATATGAGCATGCGCACTAAACTGAATACTTGACAGTTATCATATGTTATCTTATATAAATTGGCCAAGAGTATTGGTATCAGTGCATCTCTTTGTTTTACCTTAATGACTCGGTCCTGGCAGCGCTGGATGGTCTTACAGAGCTCTTTGGTACCTTGAGACTCCAGACTCTGGTGAAGGATCTGCTCAAATGTATATACTGCATTGTCCATTTGCTGTGGGGACACGGACACACACACTATAAATGCTACTCAATTTACCATTCTTGATCCTTAAGCTGTTTTGAAAAAGTTGAAAAGTTGATAAGACATGACCCTCCAAACTCTTCAGATACCAAGTAACACTCATACACCCCCCATGCACACTGTTGGGGCAATCGTATAGACCTGAAGCGTGAGGCCCGCAATGCCCATCTCCATTTGGCAAGTTATCATTGGACAACCACTCTTTGGGAGAAGGGTTTAGCGAACTGTAGTTTTGCGCAAACGTGTGAGGTGATTACTAGTGACATTTCAGGTGGCTTTAAATGCCAAATAAACATTTAGATAATTTGGCTGAATTCTTGGCTTGTTGACCGTCTGATTACTCATATTTGTGTGTGTGTGTGTGTGTGTGTGTGTGTGTGTGTGTGTGTGTGTGTGTGTGTGTGTGTGTGTGTATATACATACATACACACACACACACACACACACACACACACACACACACACACACACACACACACACACACACACACACACACACACACACACACACACACGTCGTTTATATTTTACTTTATTTTTATTGTATTTTATTTGTATATATCTTTTATCTTGTGTGTTTATTTGTATCTTCAAGTTGTACGGCGCTACTATGACAAGAAATTTCCCCTTGGGGATTAATAAAGTAAATATCTATCCATCTATCTATCAGATTGCGCTAGTGATGTCATGGTGTTCCCAAATCATCGCAATTAACTTTGTGAGAACAGTGTTATCACATGATGGAAAAGATAGACAATCCTATAAAAATAAAAAATAAAAATAATACATGAAGCTGTAAATGTGGAACAAGAATGTGCCCAATTTAAACCTCATACTGTAAACTAGACTAAATCCAATTTTAAAAGCAAATTGACATAGGTAATTACAGTATTAGAGCGTCACCTCTCTCATGAGGATCTGGGCCCTCTGGACGAACACTGAGGGGCTGGAGACATCAAACCTCTGCTGCAGACCCTCTAGACTCAGCGGCTCCACTTTCTCATAGCAACTTTGCATCTTCACTGGATGGAAGGCCAGAATGGAGATCTTGTCCATGTCCTAAGGAAAGAGATTTGTTTAAAAACTTATATTCATGTTATTTAGTTTTGTTTCACTTATAACCTGACTTCAAAACACTGTTTTTACCGATACCAGTTCATGCAAGTATTATTGTTACTCTTGCAAGATCTGATCACCTGTATAATAATCATGTTGCCATCCCACACTAGGAGCTTAACTTTAAAGTCCCCCTCTACCTACTCACCTGCGCCACACTCTCCTTGTTGCCCTCATTTAGGGTGTTCTTGCTCATGTCCACCAGCTCTCCGAAGAACACATCGCGGACCTCAGAGAAACCTCGGCTGGTTGGCTCCATCAGGGCATCAAGGATGGAGCTGATGTAGGGCTGGATGCTCACTTTCAACAGCTTCTCAGCCTTGGGGAGAACCACCTCTGTGGGGGAAATGAGGAGCATAGGGGAGATGAAAGCCAACATGTAGGTATCATAGTTTTGGACAAACCTCTCCTTCATTGTTGAGTCACTTTGAAAATGATGGAATTAAAGCAAGACTATATCACTTTAAAAAGAGGAAATAGTGCCAGTCATTTTCAAATGGAAAATTTGAATTCATAAGCAGTAAAGCACATTTACTGGTTAAAATTGCAGAGTTATCACTTGTGTAGTAATTTGGTCATTGACTGGACAATACAATTTCAACAATGGGAAGCTGTCAGACTACGACTAAATATTTGAACAAATGCAAAGATATGTAGTTTTAGTGGAGTGTATCATCATTGACAGATGATACATTTATACATGTTATTTAATAATTGTATTATTTTAAATATTTTTTTTAGTTCATATTGAACTTTGCCAATATAAACCAAAACAGAAATCAACTGTCAATTATTCTTTCATTAAATTATGCATAAATCAGCAGGCCGAACAAATACATTTAGATTTTCTTTCTTGTCTCATTGATGAAAATGAAAAAAGACATCAAAATAAGCCTCCGAATCAGTAAAATATGGTAGCTGTACCTGATATTTGAGTATAAGAAAAATGTAATGTTCAGCTGTTGCTATGGAATGCTGTTTTCTGGCCTTAGTGTTCCCTTCTCTTTGGTTAGAGCTTAAAAATTTAATCAAAAAGGGTAACAATGGATTCATTTTGTGTAGTATACATAATAAAAAAAATAAAAAAAAAATCACATGTATGAGCCTTTTTGTGTTCAGTTCCAGTGTCGGTGTATATAATACAATAACCAGCAACCAGCTGTTTTGATCACTTAAGCCTCCTTCCCACAGGAATCCCACTAATGCCCATCAACAACAGGCTTTTTTCTTTATTAAGAAAGGTTAACATAATATCCCAAAGTGGGGAAATTTACAAACGTCATATTACAAATATGTATAACAATTCCTTCCAGTAAATAACAGCATACGAATCAGAGCCTATAATTAGTCTACAATCACTCTGCTGGCACACTCCAGACTCAATTCCATTTAGCAATAAAGACGAATCCAAATCAGTCAGACCATCACAGACCGGCTAAAGGTTATAAAAACAAACAAAAAAGTGATAACAGTTAGAGAAGGTCTGGAAATGATTTCATAAGGAAAATGTACCCACTCTCTCGCTTACCTCTGATCTTGTTGGTGACGTGCTCCTTGGCGGTTATAATCTGGTCTATGTCTGTTCGTATGGAGGCCTCCAGTGAAGAACAGGATGCCTCACACTTCTGCAACACTGCCTCATACTGAGCCTGGCACTGCCCCTGCACCAGGCTATACACCGCATCACTGACCTACACTCAAAGGAAACACATATGGGAAGGCAGAACCTCCTGTTCTTTTTAGTTGCTGAGTTTAAGTGGACCAAACTTGCATCTCAGCCACTTTTGGTAATGTTGTTTTGAGTTGGACATAGGCTCGTCATCCTAGCTACCTCTGCAGTCAGTAAAGTGTGAAAGTTTTTATAAATTGTCAAAAGGTATAAAGAGTAGCTAGTACCATCACTGGGGAGTATTATTCAATAGTAGCAATCAGCCAATTGATGACGACCTCCTCGGTTAAGAGTAATGATGCAATTATTTAATTTAAAGTAATCTATTCATTCTTACAACTTTACACTGGTTTTCTATTAAAAAGACCTAAAGCTGAACTTTGTACAATATGCACGTGTTTTTGTCTTTATTATTACTTGTATCATTTACTGTCCTGTGTTTAAAGCTAGGATTGGCTATCTTGTGAAATTAGCAAGAGTATGCTCGATTTTAGAAACGATTCAACCTAAAAACCTAGCCCATTATTGTCAACTTTTGTTGAATGAGACTCCAAAGTCGCAAAATGTAGCGAGAAAGTTGCCTTGAAAGCCACATCAACAGCCCATCCAATCATTTGAGTTACTAATCAAGATGTAATTAGAATGTCAACAAATACTGTATAACAACAAATGTTTTTGAAGAACATGACCAACTCTAGCTTTAATGTTCAGCTGCTGAGGGTATAAATTAAATATACAATGATTTTATTTGGTTCTGTGGAATGTGTCTGGAGCACTTTCTTACCAGCATCCAGTTTCTCTGCCTCTCGTGCAGTTTTCCTTTGAGGCGTGGGGAGATGAGCTCCCTCAGCTCAGGGAGGAGGCCCTCCATCACCAGGTTAGACAGGATCTATAAGACACACAAACACATAACTCATAGGAACACAATCACGTCACTCAGCACATATTCAACTCGATAAAGTACCATAATGAGGCTATATTTTCCCCCCATCACTAGCTCAAGCCCAATGGTTCATAGAAGTTAAACTGTGGCTCGTTTTGGGATTCAGTCTGATGAAACGTATCCCAAAAATGTATGCATCTTTGCACTCTGGACATTGAGTTGATGAACAACTGAGATTTCTTCTGCCTCCAGGACAAAAAGGCCAACATGAGGCCAATGTTTTTATTGCTAAAACTGAAAGATGGATAAAGTCTTGATGAATGTGATTAGCAAACAAAGCAATGTGATGATTAAATCAAGCCCTCAGATACCTAATCTAGCACAAGTAGAAAGAGTATGAAACATGGATCTGAAAGTGGGAGTTCTGTGTAGCAGAAGTGGAAAGCGCTGAACTGCTAGCTAAGGCTGCTACATTAAAACGAAAAAAGGAATTGGAAAGGCAGGAAGCTGATTAAAGGCTAAAAGAGATGAGTTGAAGTTGAACACTCTTTTCGCAACAAGCCGGGTACATGTCGACAATACAGTCAACGCAAGGGGGGGAAAAAACAATGTAGGAGAAAACTTAGCATCAAGTGAAAAGCACGAGCATTACGGCTATGTGGAGACTGGTCCACCCATTTCCATAACCCACAGCCAATCAATTATGGTTGTTCAGTGCAGCTGCCCAGGACCACTGATATCAGTGGCAATGTTGTGGACACATTATGTAGTATTATGCCGCAGAAAGCTAATATCTCAGAGCTAATGACGACGCAGCACAAAGGATCTACTTTGCCGCCATTGGACATTCTCACCTTTAAAAGAGACCTGCTTGATTACCATCTGTTCATAAGGGCCTTGGCATGAAGTAGAGGACCGCGCTAATATCCATAGTGGATGACTCCAAGAAAGTCTTGTGTAGGGAAGGTCATTAAGTCACTTTCAGACCACAGAGGACTCGTTTGTCAGGTATCGATGAAAACAAAGACTAGTGTTTTACACAGGCCCATTACAAAGCTGTGTCTGCTTTTGGAAGATGAACAGGGCTGAAGACTGAGCTCCTGTGAGGAGTCAGTTAGCCGCATATTATACCCTCTTATATCCTTATTTTGCAATAATGTTCCTGTACGAGTACATGACTCTCTTTATTCAAGTTAGGTAATTGTTTCAAGCGTTTAATCTTAAAACTAAAAAAGACGGTTGTTGTAAGAGCCAAATTCAATTTTCCAGTAATATATGTTAAATTTTAAATCAGACGTGTGTGGTACTTTAAATGCTACAAGGATGTTGTTATTTGTTACTGTAAGAAATACACATAAGTGACAGACTGTCATCACTCCAATTACACTTCGCGACAGTTAGTTGCGGCTGTTTGTAGTATCTGGAGCAGAGTGGAAGCCGCACGTTTTTTTCAACTGTTTTATGTGAATTATTTTATGTAACAAATTGTGGATAAACCTGTGGACCTTTGAGTGTGTCGAGACAAACGGCAACACTTTTAAAAAGAAGGGAAGTTGTCTTCCCTTCTCTTAATATAAAATTAGAAAGTTTAGGTTGTCAAATATAAAACAGTCAGACAGTGTTTGCCAATAAGATAAAATAATCCTTTATTAGTCCCGCAGTGGGAAAATTCTTCCTCCTCAGCTCCCTTTATTTCTGGAGAGATCCAGGGTTTGTTGTTTGAGAAGCACCGTAGTGTCCTGGTGGGTACGGTCAGGGCCGGCTCTAGCCCTTTGGTTGCCCTAAGCGAGATTGAGTTTTGCCCCCCCCCACAGACACACACAATACTGTACATCACTGAAGAGACATATATTAACTTAACTGCTTTACTTTGCATAGCAGTTTTTCACCCACTTATAATACTATTCTACATTGCAGTTCAACAATAAATGGTGCATAGACAACAAACACCAGAATAGTTTGAGAACATTTTCTTTTTTTATCATTTTAAATAATTTATTACACACTCAAAGTTAGGATTAAATTAACTCCATAAACTGTGCAAAACACTCTTTTTTTTCAAATATGTTTATTGAACAAACCTCAAAACATGATACAAGCTGTATAGGGAATGACTATGGTTAACAAGGTTTGACAAGGTTTTCCCTTACACACAAATTCACCCCCACTACATCTCTCCTACTCCCTCCCCTTCCAAACAGGCAGTGAACAAGCATCTCCCACCCATTTTTGGAAATGTAAAGTCTGGACTGGTCTGGTATGGTCCTCTGCAAACTAACTCTGTCCTTACCGCATCACAGAGGGCTGGCCAGTCAGCAGGATCTATAGGTTCTCCCTGGATATCAGGAATTGCGGCGGGTGAGGTGTCTGCAGGCAGCAGTGTAGTTTCACTGGTGCCCTGAGTGCTTGATGTGGTCCTGGATGTCCCTTCACCTTCACCTGTATTCAAGCAAATTGTATAGCCAGACAAGCGGTGTTTAATATAATAAGTGAAATGATCATGAATGTGGTTGAACTTCTTTAAGAAAACAAGCTATTGTATTTAATACATGCTAACATGTTTCTATTGTACTTTAAAGTATGGATGTGGCTTGAATAAATACTATTAAATAGACTCACCTGATGCAGGCTGTGTGTTCCTGGCCTGTGTGTTACTGGCCCCTTGAGTACTACTGGATGTCCCTTCTCCTGCAGCTGTATTTAAACAGAGTTCATCCATGCTGTTCGTTACACAATTGCATTTGGTCATTTCTATCATCCTACCACATAGTTGCATTGTACAAATACATTTTATCTGACCATGTAACTTGTAGTAGATAAATTACAATTACTGCCACCACTGCTACAAGGCTAAATAATGCTACTGATTCCAATTAGTAGTGTTAATGTGATGTGATTATGAAAGTAATAATAACAATAATAATAATAATAATAATAATAATAATAACAAAAACAGCAACACTAGTACTAGTTGTGTAGGCTACTAAGTTCAGAGGGAGGCGAATCAGGCGTCCTTTCTCCAGCAGGTGCCGGTCTCTGAAAAAATTGCATCTGGCCAATTTAATAAAAAAAAAAAGAAAAACACACATATACATTTTAGTATATTCCTGGGGAGGAACTGTACAGAAGGGTGAACACCACCACTATCCTCCAAATGGTTACTGTGTGTGTATGCACCTGCTAGTTGTGAATTCACTAAACAGAACTTATGCCATTTATAATGAATGTAGACTGCAACTGTACTTTTCATAACTAGCATACGTTATCCAGATACTGGTCTTTTGACATGTACATCCATGTAGGTTATCAGTGAAGTTACGTTTGTTAGTAATAGCCTACGTCGCAAATTAGCAAAGTAACAGTTGCTAGCTAGCTATAGCTAGCCTAAGTGACAGCAATGAAACGTCCAATATTAGGTGATGCACAATAATAAATGTATTTTGTTTGACACCTTGATGGCTGAGATCAGAAGACTTACCTCTATATCTATTTCTTTTCCTCTTCTTCCTTTTTTCGTCCCTGTTCTCCAGATGGTTTAGACCGCTTCATTTTTGCAAATGTCACGGGCCAGTCAAAGTGGACGCGCAATAGATTTATTTTTCAGATCGCGCAAACTTTTTTTGGAGTGAGCCATCTTTGCAATAGAAGATCTTTGATGTGACGTGTTGAGTCTTGGCCAATCAGTGTCCCGTTTTCTCGACAAAAAATAAATAAAAAAATTGGATTTTTGGCCGAGTTGTTGTCATCTCGTAATAGAACATCTTAGATGTGACGTGTCTTGGCCAATGAGCGTTAAGATGTTTACAGCGCCCATTTCTCAATATGCTTGTCTCTCGGTACTTGATGAGAAAACTCACAGCTGAATCGTCCCTGCTCGCGGGAGCCAGCGCCGCCTCCCACCCCACGGTCGCGCGGTGAGGGCGCCCCCAACCCATTTGTCGCCCTAGGCAGTCGCCTAGTTCGCCTATAGCAATCGCCGGCCCTGGGTACGGTCACAGCTATTTTGGTCAGGTTTTGATTGGCAGCCTATCGATCGGTGCATCTTTAGTACACTTGTGTAGTGTATTGAGAGGGGCCCCCAATTAACTGCTACACCACTGAACGGCATGCTGGGTAAAGCTCGCTCTCAGACGTTTTCTACATGAAGCATGATAGGAGTCAGATTTCAGCTTTATCCACGACAATAGTGTAACCAGAGAGGTACTACATCATTCAAAGTTGAAAAGAAAAAATGCAGACCCCATGAGACAGAGGACAGTAATATATGTTAGTGCCATGCTTACCTGAGTTGGTTCCCCACACATCATCTCCCAGGTGCCAAAGTACCCTTGAGCTTGGCGGTAGAGTCGTACTGCGTCAGTGAAAGCTGGCGTTTGAACTTTATTCTCTTCTGACAAACCTGGGATGGGTACATTAGTAGCTGTTAGCAGTTAAGTAACTATCAATATCCCGGTTTGACAAACCTTTTCATTTAAATAACTTTTTTTTTTCATTCATTTATTACCATAAGCAGATTTTATCTAGACATGCCAGGAAAAGCACATGTGTAAATAATTAAATAAATGATGGCTGAATTCCATTTAGTTGTTTAATGGTCCTGGTATTTATCCACAATGTCATGACTTACTGGGGCCATCTTTACATTACATTTTATTTAGCAGCGACTTACATTTTTGCTCTATACACCGTAGACACAGCAACGGGGAGCAATTCAGGGTTAAGTGTCTTGCTCAAGGACACAACAACTTGAACTAGCGGAGCCGGGGCTCGAACCACTGATTGAAAGATGGGCATGCTATCCACTGACCCACAGTCGCCCTAATAACTCTTTAATGTTACCAGTAACAGCTTGTCCTGCTATGAAGTCAATGTTTTTGCTGATTAAAGCACATTGCATTCCTGATCTTTAACATCATTGTATGTATGTATGTATGTATGTATGTATGTATGTATGTATGTATGTATGTATGTATGTATGTATGTATAATTATTATTTCTTTCTTCTTCATTTTCCTCTTTACATGTATTTGAAATGACGCAGTCAATATGTGGTTGAAGTGTAGACTTTCAGCTTTAATTCAATGGATAAAACAAAACTTACATTACACAATGAATTTGTTGAATTTGCATTTCGTAGCTGGTTCAGGAGGGCCAATGAGAACACTTGAGGTCATATCTTCTTTCTATTTACTTTTTCAGTAAAAATGAAAATGACAAACTGGGATTTTTGTCATTTTTCAAAGTCTACAATCAAAAGATGCCTTCATGAGTCTGAATACAGAAAGTTTACAACAAGGTGCAAACCACTGGAAACACTGAAGAACAGGGAAACCAGATAAGACTTAAAAAACATCCGAATAAGCCTGATCAGTTTTAGATGAAGGTTCTTTGGAAGATGAAACCAAGATGAACTTATTCCAGAATGATGAGAAGAGAAACGTGTAGACAAGGAAAGGAATTTCTCCTGATCTGAAGCAAACCACATCATCTGGTTAACATGGTGGAGGCAGTGCTATACATGGGCTGGTATGGCTGCCAGTGGAACTAGGGTCACTGGTGTTCATTGATGATGTCACAGCTGATAGAAATAGCAGGATGAGTTTTGAGGTGTTTAGGGCTTTACTATCTGGTCAGATTCAGCTAAAAGCTGCAAAGCTGATTGGATGGCGCTTCTCAGTACAGATGGGTAATGACCCAAAACATATTGTGAAAAAAGCCCAAGAGCTTCTCAAAGCAAATAAATGGAATATTCTTCAATGGCCAAGTCAGTCACCTGATCTCAATTCAAGCATGCTTTCCATTTACTTAAGATAAAAGTGAAGGCAGAAAGACCCACACACAAGCAGCACCTGAAGGAGGCTGCAGTAAAGGCCTGCAAAGCATCTCAAGGAAGGAAACTCAGTGTTTGGTCATGACTATGGGTGGAAGACTTCAGGCAATCATTGACCTCAAAGGATATTCCTCCAAGTATTAAAAATGATCATGATATTACCCATTATGTTTATTATTATTGTCCAATTACTTCTGAACCTCTGAAATTGGGGAACTGTGTTAAAATGGCTGTAAATCCTAAATAGTTAATGTCATATTTTTGTTATATCCATTGAAATAAAGCAGAAAAGTCTACACTTCAACCACATATTGATTCTTTATTTAAAATCCATTGTAACTCCCATTTTTCTGTGTAGAATGTAGAGAGAGCAAACTGCCAGATAAGATGAAGCCACATATAATCAGTCTCAAAGACTGTTGTAAGGCACACGTTTTGTAGCCCTGGGCAGCAACAGACTAAATTAAAAGCACTCAAGTCCACATTTATCCCATAACCCTGCCCAAGAGCATCAGCTCTGTATTACCATGCGTCTTGGTGCCTAGTATAGTAAATCGTCAACTAATTAAAAACATTAGTTTAATTCACAAGAACATAATCTAAACTGTTGAGAGAATAATGTTTAGTCATCAGTGAAATTATGAGCATGTGTGTTTGCAGGAATCTGTGTTGATCCCAAGCTGACAGGACTCACCATCATTGGTGTGTCTGACACAGTCCTGGAGTACAGCGTGCCACTTCTGCTGCTCTTTCTCCGTCACCACACAGAAGTAGTAGTGATGGGCATAAGGGTGCCAAAGAATCAGAGGAAACTGGGTGGCACACTTAAGGAAAGGTGAACTTCCGTCCTTAGCTTTCGTTCCTGGGAAAATGTACACAGCACAAAGAAACTGAACAATTAGATAGAACCTTTTGCACGTCTTCTGCAACATGCAGCACATAATTCCTTTATTGCAGAATAAATGCAGAATGTCTGAAGAAGTTATCGTAGTCTTCAGAAAGTCAAGCATTGATCACACCCCCAGAACATCTCACACTCACAAGTTTTACCTGGGGTGTTCTACACAGCTGGTGGCAAGTTCAAATGTTACCAAAACATAATTTAGGTAAGCAGCAGCCACACTGTAGGCCCCTCTACAATGCACACACTGTAGCTCTATTTTCATCAATTCATTAATACATGGCTGGTTGAAGCTCATCCACCCTGATAAATAGTTATTTATAATAAAATAAAAAAGTAAATCAAAAAAAGTTCTTGAAAGATTTATCAGCATGAAATGTTGCAGCTTCTCCCCTCTCCCACTCTTCTCCTCACCAGGCAAGATGTTGCTGAACAGATCCAGATATTCCTCCATAGATGTCAGCACTTTGTAGCCAGCACAGTTGATGGTTCCTTTTGGATGGAGGCGTCTGTCATAAGACTGGTAGTTAAGACAGGAAGCAACGTTGACATGTTAGACAGTGAATCAAGCTAGCATAATCTAAAACGGACCGGTTGCCCCTTACCGCTTTGCTGGCGTAATAGTTGATTTTGTAGGAGTCTGGAACAAAGAGGAAGCGGTTCCTCCATTTCTTGTTCTCCTCCAGATACTGAAAGAGCGAGCCAGAGAAGATGGATTTGTTCTCCAGAGGAATCTGTGAAAGATGACATACGAAGTCAAAGTTAATACACCAAAAAGGCAAGAGCACAAATCCTGAAAGTACACTCCACAGACCGGAAGAATAAAGAGCTTTTTTTTATTATTATTATTACTAGAGGAGCAGGGAATAAGCCAGACTGTATTTACATTTACTAAAACACCCCATCTCAAATGAATCCATTACTGGCCGTTTCTAATCACCGGAGATTGTTGTCCTTAAGAAAGTCAACCGCATTCCTCACTACAATCTTACACCAGGTCATTATCACACTGCAGGCAATTACACTATTTTCAAGTGTGACACACTAATGTATTTGACCATTGACAAAAAAAAAAAAAGAATACAACAAAATAACTCAAAAGGCTGGATTCAACATAGGATGTTCTCCAGCCTTCCTATAGGCAAATACACCATGAACCATGTATGTACCATGTAGAGGAAGAATCTTCTTTGTGTATTTTAATAAAAGAAAACTCATTTTTGTTGACAGTTTAACTTTGATTTGGCACAAAAAAAAAAAAGTCTGAGGTCCCAAAACTCTTGCTTATAGAGTTAGGAAAGTGACTTCAGATTTGGCCTTCGAAAAAAAAAATCAAATAAAAAAAAAAGGGAACAGAAAGTAGAAGATTCTTTTTTAACTTTCATTGGAAGGTTGTATTGGCAATGAAACTAGAATAGAACTGAAAAATAAAACTGGCATTAAAATGTTTTTCATTGTAATTATTTTTGACAATTTTTATATTCTTTTAATACATGTGTCTCTCTTTTTAGTATCACCATTTTGGCATTGAATGAAAATGGCAAGGGGAGAAACAATGGCCCTCTTCTAGACCTGATGTCTGCTCCAAAGCATTATATTGTGATAGATTGCAGTGGATGAGAAGTTAGGGAAGATTAAAAAACTCAAAACATGTCTCAAGTAAAAAGGATCAGATCCAAAGTAGTTTTTGACCTACTAAATCAAAATTATGATATCATAAATCAAAATTATGAGTGAAAAAGTGGACTTTTATCAAAGTTAGGAGTTAATAATTCATACTTAAATTGTTGTAATTTTTCACATTAGACCTACTCTTTTTTTTCCCTTTTCTCCCAGAAGGACTGGGCTTTATTACTTTTGTGTTCAGTTGCATATTTAAAACTAGGTTGTTTACAGGTACTATGACCGAGTTGATGCAGTGTATGGAATCTTTGCTAAGAGTCTTGGAGAGTCGATGAAGGAGAATACTTTACCTTGCGGTGTAGTAGCTGGGGTTGTGGGCCACCTCCTCCTTCCATGTCAAAGCGAACTTTGTTGAAAAGAGCCACTGCATACTGCTGCTCATACAAACGTCCAAACTTCCTCATCACCTCCCTGGTCTGAACTAAAAAACACATACACATTAGAGGGAAGTGCTACTGTTAAATAAATGTTCTACATTATGGTCCGAGGCATTTCTCATATTTACACAATGAATGTGAATTGAAAAAAAAATGAATAAATAAAAAAATAAATAAAAATATATATATATATATATATATATATATATATATATATATATATATATATATATTTTTTTTTTTTTTTTTTTAAATTTTTTTTTTTTAAATCAGTTTTGAGAAAATAACTAATTAAATAATTTATTGTAAAATAATGATGCAATAAATGAAAATGGGAAATGGGTTGCCTATAGTTTTGAATCTATACAGAGAGTTATCAGCTGAATCAGCTCCTCTTGGCTCTACGGAGCTGTAGTTTCAGCTCATTTTTTGCCCCCAACTGTTTTGGTTCACTCTCACCGCTCTCACATTGTTGTTTTTGGCTGTAGCAGGCAGCTGTAATCTGTACACTGCCTGTACTTCTGTCAGGTGGACACGAACATGACTCTAAATGATCTCAATCATAAGGTTTTTCCTTAACAGCTGGAGGTTTAAATCAACAACTGTTTGCTAACAAGTTTGGCATATCAACACACTGTTCCAGTGAAATTGATGTAAGAGTGTCTTTGGCTTCTGTACTTTGGCATATTCCAGAGTGCAAAGGAATATTTGAGTAGTGTACAGTTAGAAGAACGATTTGATTTAAATCAAATCCTTTGAATTTGATTGGATCGCTAAAAAGTGGGTGGGCATAGAATGTATTGGGATAAGGAACCAATACAGAGGACTGTGCTGTGGAATGCGGTGCGATAATTCGCGCCGCGTCAAAGGGGGGCACACAGCTCGGTGAATTTCACCGACTCATCCAAGAACTGCGTCTCGCTTATCTCCGTAAAACCAGTTAACGTTTCCGCCATCCACCATGGAAATAACCACTAGTTCTGCTTTATACTTGTTGTGTAAATTCCACATATGTCGGAACATCAAACTCCATCGTGTCTGGGTTCATAATATTATCCGTAGTCCCACAACAGCGCTACTTCAGCAACAGATCGGCAGCAGCAGTTTGATTTGATTCTGCTTTCTTGACAACAAAGTGATGGTATACCAGTGACCATACTTTTTATTTTACAACAATAACACCTGCTACTGTTACTGGACCCAACTGTCTTATTTTGCTAATATTCGATATTTCCAATATTGACTCAATGCTCATGCATGTATTTGACAGGAGGAAGTATTAAGTTACTTGAAGTGACCCTATGTTTCTAGGCTAAGATAGTCCTTTTTATGCCATTGTGAAGATTTAAGTTCATAGCGTCTTCAAGTGTGTATAGATAGTATGTAACTATTGCAGTGTGTGTGTGTGTGTGTGTGTATATATATGTATATATATATATATATTTTTTTTTTAATCAGTTTTGAGAAAATAACAAACGCATCAACCAATAATAATGTCCACAGCCCATGGAATAGTTTAAATGCACACACCCAGCAGTAGTACAAGTAGAGAAGGGTTATAAAGTTAGCAAACAGACTCAGTTATGTCAGTTACCCAGCCTGCACTTCATTGTATACTAGCATCTGTAAGATTCTAAAAAAGAAGTTACAGACATATTAGTTTGAATCTTAAACTCCATATCCAAACACATCTTCAGTGGCTTAGCATTGAGAAAGTATCATGTATTCATAGGATTGTCTTAATGTGGAACAAATATATCCATGTATTTTTCTCTGGTGAGTGATGGTCACAGTTTTCCCATGAGAGAGAGCTCCACTGACTTTCTGTAATGCAGATTCTAAACTGTATGGAAACTGGCTCATTTTCATATTACCCGTTACCTGCAGGACTTACGTTGATGAACTCTATGGGACATTTGAAGTCCTCCCTGAAGAGGAAAGAAGATCCTAACTACCCATTTGGTTTATTTTAGTTGTTCATGCATTGCTAGGGAAATTGTGACTGAATTAGGAGAACAGGAAGTTTTTAACCCTGATTGAGGTTAAAAACTAATGCTGTATAATATAGTATTGATTCTTGAAATAATTTGTAATTAGTGAGATACCTTGTATTGAGCGTGTATTGTACGGCTGTGATTAATTGTGCTACGTTTCTGTCCGACAAGCACTCCTGAGAAAGCCTCCGGTCATCAATACATATGCATGTTGCTGAGGGCCATGTTCCCCCATGGCTTACAATGTAATCTTGCACATTCAATTTAGTTCAAGTAAACCCAACTCAAAAATAAGGTGGGGTTATATTTACATTTTCAGTTACTAAAGCTAATATGTTTGGTGAGTGATGAGTTTTGGAACCAATAAAATGCTTATTTTGATACCTTTCTGAATTTAACAAAGTTTTGCTAAAAAAAAAACATTGTATTCCCGAACAAAAAGGAGCTAATGGTCTTGAATGTTAGTGTTGCCCATATGTATTGTCTGTAACACATTCAAACAATGGGATTATATTTTAAGAAATACATTTGGAATGGCAGGAAACCAAGAATTAAAATGAAATACCTTGACCTGCCAAAAGAAATAGGCAGTCTAGATTTAACAAACCCCAGGCTTACTATCAAGCAGCAAAAGCCCTGCGGCGCCCATTATCGGACAGGAAAAGAGAACAATAAGTCAAGTGATTTCAATAACAGACACTTCTTTGTAACCCTACAAGCTTGTAGGAGTCTAATAAGCACGATATATTCTTGTGTTTAGTATATTAGTACCTGAAAATGCGGCTGGACAGTTTCTTTTCCCTACTTCCTTCGACATTTTCGACTCTTCAGGCTTCCGTGGTCGTGGGAGGTTTCTTAGAACACGTCACATCTTAAGCGGAAAATTATGCAAAGATAGATACCCAGCATTCACTAAACAGACCAAGTTTAGGCATGAATGTTATAACTATTAAATGGTTTGACTAAAACTCCTTCGTAACACCCCAAGGCTTTGTTTTATTGTGATTTTTCTTGATTCTTTAGGTCATTATCTTTACAAAGAGGGGTCTTACAACTCTGTAGATTGTTGTTTAGGCATCTGGAAAAACTCAGGGGCGGCTAGAGAAGGCATTTTTGGGAAATCTTGCTTATATCATGCTGGATGTTCATAGTTATGATCAAAATATGTTATAAAAGTGATTTCTTTTGTAAATATAAATTTCTTTCACAAATAAATTCCGAAAATGATATAAAATAACACAAGTATTAGAAATCATTTGGGGTTAAGAAATGTTGCTTGAGAAGATGGAATGAAATTGTGGAGATTACCTCTTAAGTGTTCTACCTTTCTCCAAACACAAACATCTTACATTGAGACAATAGATGGGCAGTTACATTACTATTAATAAGAGTAGAAATAATCAAGAAAATGACAAGGAACTGGTCAGAAGATGATAAATGAAAATCCTAATATATGGAATATATTAAGAAAATGTTGCGGAAGAGAGGGAGTGTTGGCCTGCAGCCACCGCGACCTGACCCCGGACTAAGCGGATGAAAATGGACGGTTGTCTAAACAAGAAAAGCTGCACAATATCTTTGTCCAACAGTCCAAAATTTGACATATGAGGATAGGAAATCCAAAGCTATCTGATTGATCGGCGAACGCACACACACGCACCTCCCGAGTATGGTATCAATTATTGAGTACTGTACCTCAAACATTAGTTCCCATTCAATTAACTTAACTTTTTGGGTCGAGGAGCGGATCAACATAAAATGGTTTGTATGATATCTTGTGAAAAATTACTAATTTCTTGTGCGTTTTCCTACGAAAGCAGCAATCTTTGTCTCTAGAGAAAACTATTCAGTTAGGTTTTTGGCAGCAAAACTACTCAGGTCTTCTAGCTGAAAGATCAGTTTTAATCCAAGGCAATAAGATAAACCAACAGTATTACATTGTTCAATTTCATCTTTTATTTTATTCACTAAAAGACAAATTTCAGGAAGCTGAAATGTTAAGTGATATTTGGGCCAGCAACTCTATATACTGGGGTCACATTGCACATTAATTAAATATATGTAAGATTTAGAGGTAGGAGCATATCAGGGAGCTGTATGAGCTGCTGCTATGAATCTGGCTGACTGTTGTGCTGCAGCCAGCTACCAGACTAATTGTCCAGGGGGCCTCAACAGTGCTGAGACCAGCTATCAATTCTACTGCTGTGTGGGTCTTCCATCGCTGTGGTAATCATATTCAAGCAAACATGCCGTACATGGCAGCTCGTCTTTTCACCCACGTCAGTTTCAGCATGTCTTGATTTTAGAGATCTGAGCAGAGACTAGACTGCTGTTTGATACAGCCACAAGAGAATTCCCCCCCTTTCGCCTCAGTGCCTTAACAAAAACATTCCACTTGGATAGACCCGTAGACTGACTCATAAATCTAGTCTGCTCCCATCAGAGCTGAATCAAGAGCGGCGGCTGTGTAAGAATCTAGTGCACCAGATAAATGCAAATTTAGCTGGATTCAAAACAGGTTTACTTGGGGCATTTAGAGGCAGGCATAATTTCACAGTTAACATTAGACACCAGGGAAACTTCAATGCTCCTCTAAAAGATGCTTCCTGGCTCACAAAGGTGGAACACCGGAGGCACAGAGTAGCCCAAATACTTAAAGTAATTAAACAGAGGTGTAATGAACATCAGAACATACTCAGGCCTCAAATACATAGATGTGAATCACTGACTAATAGGAATGACCTTTGTGGACAGTGATGTATCGTTAAGATGTGATAAAGAGTGTTGTGAGCTTAACGCTCATTGGCCAAGACACGTCACATCTAAGATGTTCTATTACGGAGATGACAACAACTCGGCCAAAAATCTGATTTTTTTGTCGAGAAAACGGGACGCTGATTGGCCAAGACTCAACACGTCACATCAAAGATCTTCTATTGCAAAGATGGCTCACTCCAAAAAAAGTTTGCGCGATCTGAAAAATAAATCTATTGCGCGTCCACTTTGACTGGCCTGTGACATTTGCAAAAATGAAGCGGTCTAAACCATCTGAAGAACAGGGACGAAAAAAGGAAGAAGAGGAAAAGAAATAGATATAGAGGTAAGTCTTCTGATCTCAGCCATCAAGGTGTCAAACGAAATACATTTATTATTGTGCATCACCTAATATTGGACGTTTCATTGCTGTCACTTAGGCTAGCTATAGCTAGCTAGCAACTGTTACTTTGCTAATTTGCTACGTAGGCTATTACTAGCAAACGTAACTTCACTGATAACCTACATGGATGTACATGTCAAAAGACCAGTATCTGGATAACGTATGCTAGTTATGAAAAGTACAGTTGCTGTCTACATTCATTATAAATGGCATAAGTTCTGTTTAGTGAATTCACAACTAGCAGGTGCATACACACACAGTAAGCATTTGGAGGATAGTGGTGGTGTTCACCCTTCTGTACAGTTCCTCCCCAGGAATATACTAAAATGTATATGTGTGTGACCGGCACCTGCTGGAGAAAGGACGCCTGATTCGCCTCCCTCTGAACTTTGTAAGTAGGCTACACAACTAGTACTAGTGTTGCTGTTTTTGTTATTATTACTTTCATAATCACATCACATTAATACTACTAATTGGAATCAGTAGCATTATTTAGCCTTGTAGCAGTGGTGGCAGTAATTGTAATTTATCTACTACAAGTTACATGGTCAGATAAAATGTATTTGTACAATGCAACTATGTGGTAGGATGATAGAAATGACCAAATGCAATTGTGTAACGAACAGCATGGATGAACTCTGTTTAAATACAGCTGCAGGAGAAGGGACATCCAGTAGTACTCAAGGGGCCAGTAACACACAGGCCAGGAACACAAAGCCTGCATCAGGTGAGTCTATTTAATAGTATTTATTCAAGTCACATCCATACTTTAAAGTACAATAGAAACATGTTAGCTTGTTCACTGCCTGTTTGGAAGGGGGTAGGAGAGATGAAGTGGGGGGGAATTTGTGTAAAAGGGAAAACCTTGTCAAACCTTGTTAACCATAGTCATTCCCTATACAGCTTGTATCATGTTTTGAGGTTTGTTCAATAAACATATTTGAAAAAAAAGAGAGAGTGTTTTGCACAGTTTATGGAGTTAATTTAATCCTAACTTTGAGTGTGTAATAAATTATTTAAAATGATAAAAAAGAAAATGTTCTGAAACTATTCTGGTGTTTGTTGTCCATGCACCATTTATTGTTGAACTGCAATGTAGAATAGTAGAATTATAAGTGGGTGAAAAACTGCTATGCAAAGTAAAGCAGTTAAGTTAATATATGTCTCTTCAGTAGGGATGGGTATCGTTTGGGTTTTTTCCGATACCGGTGCTAAACCGATACCGGTGCCTAAACGGTGCCTGAACCGATACTTTTTTATTGCCAAGGCAATTTTTTTTCTTCAAATTGAACAATATTATTAACTGTTTAAAGTATACTATAGATATAAATAAATAAGTACATACAAAACATGCTTCAAACTACAGCTTCAAACCTTTTAACTTCAAAATATAAAAATATATATTTAAAAAAAGAACAGACACAAGCATCAGGTGTCCTGATGGGACCGTGTGCAACAGAACTCAGAGACTGTTGGATCCTAAAACTGCTGCTTTACTGGACTACACGTCATCATTAATATCAACTGGAGATATTTGTTCCAGCAAGCTGAGGACGGCCGTTCAAAAGCTCGTGCTCGTGTCTCCAGCGATCTCTGTGTGCGCGCACTGCGTGTGTGTGTGTGTGTGTGTGTGAGCGCTGGAAGCCCCGCCCCCTCGAGCCCCGCTCTGCATGCAGGCAGACAGAGCAGAGCAGCAAGTGTGCTCTGATCCGCGCTATTTTAATAATCGTTTTTAGCGTGCGGGCACCGCGCTACCTTTTTAGTATCTATATACCGTGCAACTTTACAGAGTAGTGTAAAAAAAAAAAAAAAGGATTTAAATCGGCTCAGGCACCGGAAGGAAGCACCGAAATCTGCGTTGCTTTTCGGTCCGGTAGGTACCGGACGTGTTGGAACCGAGAACCAGTATGGCACCGGTTCTCGGTACCCAACCCTACTCTTCAGTGATGTACATTAAAAAAAACACTTGAAAAGGGACCACGCTCACTCTCAAGGGCTATGCCACTTATAGGCAACATATCATTCCCTCCCTCTTTGTGGGATAGTGGATTTAGAAGATGGGCTGATAAAAGTCTTACAACGATCAATCAATTATTTGACAGAACAGAACTCAAATTCTTCTCCAAGCTGCAAGAGCAATATGCACTTCCATCAAATTATTTTTATAAATATCTTCAAATGAGACACTATATTACAAACCATAAAGACAGACAGTCAGAAAAAAAAAAAAAAAACCTAATGTAATCAAAGACTATTTGCAGAAAAACGTTTCCCAACTAAAAACCACGTCTCCATATATATATATATATATATATATATATATATATATAGCGATTTGTCAACTGTAAGCACGCACACACACACACACACACACACACACCACAAAATACATGGAACATGAAGGAAAAGTGGGAATTGGAATTAAATGTTATAATTGAAGATAAAAGATGAGAAGATCTGTGCAACAGGAAATAATAAAAAAAAAAAATCAGATATTTCAATACACCTCTTATAATCTCTTCATATGTGAAGGATCCTTCGGCTTCATTATGTTGGAGAAAATGTGGGAAAATAGGAGATAACACACATATCTTTTGACTATCTATGTGACTGTCCAGTAAAAAAGATCAAAACAGAAATCGATAAAAATCATCGAAGTGGAGGTACCCTTAGAACAATTGATATTTCTGCTGGGGTCTATACCGGAAGATTTAGGGGACACCGACCTGAGGAATATGTTGCGTATACTTTGAATGATTGCCAGGAAAATTATAACTGAACTGGAAGGATGCAAAATCACCAACCATAACTCAGTGGAGACGGAGACTAAAACAGGTTCATACAATGGAAAACATTAATGCAAATTTACAAATGACAATAGATACTTTACAAGAAGATGTACTTATGTTACATTATACCTCGATGCTTGAACAACTGAGAGAGGTTGTGGTAACAAAACTGAGCTGTACTATGAGGACTACCATTGCTAAGCTAACTTGTAAATCCTGCTTTGATATCAATGTCAACCTTCCACTATGAGTTTCTTTTCATTTTGGTATGTTTTATTTTACTTTAGTTATTTATTTAATTTTATATATTTACTGCATATATAATTTAATTGTACTCAGTTTAGCTATTCAGTCCTCCCCTCCCTCCCCCTTCAATCCTGAGGTGTATATGTAGATGCATATGTATAAGCATTTGTCAGTATAGATGTGCATGTATATAAAGGTTAGCCTTTATACTCGCTAAATTATTGATACCAATATTACGGTTTTGATTATTTATTAAGTTATTTAAATGTCAAGGATTGTCCTGTTGTGTTGAAAATGCAAAATAAAAAGTTCTAATAAAATAAGATAATTACAAATCAAAAGTAATTTCTGACTAAATAAAGGATAATTAAATAAACATTGTGCAAGTCTGTCCTTTCTTAAATTGGTTTTATTTTTAAATCACAATCTATTTTTTAGGATAGTGAGTTAGACAGCTTTTTCAAGTCAGTGACAATATTCACAGTAATCCCGATAATGAAAATTCACAAAGATTGTTATCGATTCCGATTTTTAAAAAGTTCTACAATGTCAGATGGTAAATGATGTTCCCGTTCAAGAACAAATTGCATTCATGTACATTTGAGAATGTATTGGTGTTCAACTGACATTGCTACTGTAGTCATTTTAAAAATCGACAGGCAATAACAAAAGAGCTCCTCCATGTGTCTGTCTTTTAGAACACACATGCACTCATTCCATTTAGGAAATGAGAAGTTAGCCATGTGATCAAGGTCATTTCAACTCACTACACCCCCCACACATTTCCCTTCAATGATGACCTCATGCGAGAGGTTATGAGGGAAGTCAAACACACCACTAGCTGGTTTCATACGACTCTGTTCAACAATCCAGGCTTTTCTAACAGTAAGGGGACAATGGATAGGTCTGGCCCATTCATCAGCTGGCATGAATCGTAATCCGAGAACAATGTCCTAAGTGATGAAGCGAATTATGAACATGATTACTCTGTGAAGGAGTCATGTGTGGTTTATCCCCTTCTTAATGCTTTAAGAATTAACACAATTTATAAATGCAGGCGTGTTCGTGTGGATGGCTTTATAGCTAAATCCAGGCTCTTCCAAAAAAGCCAGCAAGGCACTGGGCTCGTCCTGGCAGCAGAGACACTGTGGCGCAGACTGTGCAGCTCAAGGCTTGGAGGTTTCCATTTAGCCACACACACCTTTTCATGCATTCCTCAGATTCCACATCTGATACGCGCATGTGTGTCACTATGAACTGGTCACTAAAGGAACTAACAAAAACCACCACACTCAGCTTTTAATTTTTTTTTCTTCTTCTAGTTCTTGAGGGGTAGTTGGTTGCATGTGTTCTAAAACAGTATTAATGGATTGGAATATGAATGCAACACAGAAAGTTAGAATAGATCTGCAGGGTCTTTGAAGGGCAACGGGTCATAAGTTTTAGTGGAATAAAATTGTCATTTCCTCATGCGATATACAAATGTTGAAATACTGAATATTTCAGAATACACATACAGTAGATCTGGGAGGGATAGAGTATGTGCCTCTTCTTCCCCATGTTCATATAGTTCAAGTAGTCGTATGAACCCCAAATGAGTTCTAATGCTTGTGTTATTTTCTATCATTTTTTTTCCATAGTTCAGGTCCTTACCAACATCCCACATACTTATAAGACACCTTTTTTTGAAAGATTAGGATCTAAAGAATCTGAGAAATCACAATAAAACACAGCATAGAGGTGTTGCGAACGATTTTCAGTAAAAAAAACTGTGTCATTCGGTTCAAAAATGGAAAAAATACTTTTTAAATGGCAAAACATTGTCTCACTGAGGCATGCTGGATATTACAATTAGCGTATGCTTCCGCACTAGCTCTATGACACATTTTTAAAAACGTGGGCGGTAAACGAAAGGCACAGGAAGTGTATACATGAGACAGGGAAAAAACAAAAAAGACTCCAGCCGACTTGTGATTTTTCAGATACTAATAGGGAGCTTATACGGATTTGTATTGCTTTGTTAGAATTACACAAACCCGTACGGTTACCGAGATGCTTTTGTTAGTGAAATCTGACGCCAGCAGGGTTGGGTCCCGAAAACCTATACCTACCGGACCGAAACGCAACGCAGATTTCGGTGCTTCCTTTCGGTGCCTGAGCTGATTTAATTTTTTTTTTTTTTAACACTACTCTGATGAGTCCTGGCAGCAGGTTGTATAGCTACAGTAGCTAGCTAGCTAGCTAGCAAGCAAGCAAGCAAGCAAGCAAGCAATCAACCTTTTAACAGAGAAAATGCCGAAAGGTAAAGTTTGGCTGTATTTTGCAAAAAAAGATTCAAACAACGGGGCGTGCAGCAAGTGCAACAAAAGAAGAAGAAGAGCCGAACTCCGAGAGAAACGCTCCGTTTCCTCCACCAAACCTCGTTGCGGAAAAGTCTGTTTTAAATGCTGGAATCTGGACAAGAAAGCTGCAGAGTTTCTAGAGAGGGAAAAGACTCCCGAACTAGAAACTAGAAACTTCCTGCTAGAAACGTCTGTTTCGCTGATGGAAGTCAACGTCAGAGCGGAGAAACCGCAGCGGCAAGAACACCGGCTGAGAAACGCTCCAAACCACGACACAAAGTGAGATTAGGAGACATGTTTGTTCTTCGGTTCATTTGGTGCCGAATTCAAGAGCAGTTCCGTCTGGTTCAGAAAATCTCTCCCAGTTGATATTAATGATGACGTGTAGTCCAGTAAAGGAGCAGTTTGTAGAATCCAACAGTTTCTGAGTGGAGTTCTGTTGCACACGGTTCCTATCAGGCCACCTGATGCTTGTTTTAATATATTGTTTATAGTTAAAAAGTTTGAAGTCAAGTGTTTTGTACTTATTTATATTCATAGTATATTGTTTAATTTGAAGAAAGAAAATTGCCTTGGCAATAAAAAAGTATCGGTTCAGGCACTGGTATAGTTTTAAAAGTATCGTTTTAGCACCGGTATCGGAAAAAACCCAAACGATACCCATCCCTAGTTGTAAGGGGTACATATTAAGGCTTTTGTGAAACCTTACGGACGCCGCGGTAAGCTGACGGAGCCGACAGAGTTTACGCAAGTACTTAAACTTAACGGTTCCTTTAATTATTTTTTTTACACGAGATGTATCTTCTCACAAGGGTTGCGGTATTGTAGCAATGTAAATTAAGTTAAACAACGATATGGTTCCGGAGATAATTAAGGAAACGTTCAAACAATTGTATTTATTTTTTGTCTGATAATAGGCACGTGGGCGCTTCTTGCCCTTTGTGCTTAAGAGGTTATTAACAGACCAAAATGGAGCCTTTGCATCGAGTATACTATTGTGTTTGCACTCCCATCAGGTACAGTGCATGACAGCGTTGTAATCTTTTGCCAAGAAGTCTTTTACTATACTAATAATTAAAATTACCACACAGTTCACACAAGGTTCCGAGACCAGAGGGCAGTCAGCAGCTTTGCACAGTTGGTGATCAAGCCTTGAGGCTGGGTATCAAACTTTAAAGTATAGAAAAGTATTGAGTACGAAAAGTTTACATCAGATTTTGTGCCACGTTTGTTTTGTTCTTTGATGAGCTAGTTTCCAAAAGTCAATACATAAACAGAACTAAGAATGTCGGGAAGTAAGTGGATGGGAGAATGTCTGTCTGTCTGTATGTATGTATAAGAATAGGAAAGAAAATAAATAAAAGGAAATACCATAAATTATAACACAACAACATCATCAATAAACAAGTGCAGTATTTCAGAGCATTGGCAGGCTGAAGCACGGTGACCACATACACATAGGGATTGATGCATGTACACATACATCCCTGTCTCAGTACCTCACATCGGATCAGAAAAAACCTCCCCAAAAAAAAACGGGAAAAAAACGGAAGAAATCTTTAGGAGGGCAACAGAGGAGGACCGAGAGGAGGGGAAGGAGGCCTCATATCATATGCCTGTGAACGGAGCAAACTCTCTTTAAGTGACATTAGGCTCCAATACTTTGGAAGTATGTGACATTACATAGTATGTCACACTTCCAAATGGCCATTGAGTTATAATGGAATGTGCATTGTAAACATAGCGTGTTTACAATGCACATGCCATTACAACTCAATGGCCATTTTATTCTCATAAGTAGACTGACCCTTATAAAGGTTCCAGCACTGCCCCACCTCTGGAAGAGGCGAGTTGGCCAGAGCCAGTTCAATGGAGACTGCATGCAAGCTGCATGCTGAAAGTGAGGTGAAAAGCTGCTGAAAAATAGGACTGTAAAACAAATCCTTCTTGCTGAGGATCAGTTGAGGCCGACTATGCTTCAGCAGCAAAGAGACACGGGTGAGAACACAGCTGCTGGAGAAGAAGCTCGCTTCAGATTCTGCCCATAATTTAAGGCGAAATTCTGTTGAACTTGATTAAATAGTTTTATTAGAGGCCACATTGTGATATATTTTTGTTAGTGGCCAACTATGGTCTTAGTGGTTAATCAAGTACTGTTTTACTATTATATTCAGAATCATAGAATAGGTTTATTAATTATATGTACTATTGTAAATGCTAGTGACTTCTTATTGACCTCTTTCTTAGAACATACATATGCTTTTCAAGTAATCTCATGATAGTCATGAGACGGGGGTACCAACTCTTTTGGGAACATACGGAACCTTGGGGTCTTGTGATACTGGCCGATGCACACCAATCTATTTTTATGACGAGGGAGGTTCATGATAAAGCCAGAAGACGTCATGTGAGCCTCTGTGTATTGATAATCATATGTATTTAAGAAGGTGCTCTCAAATGCAATTTGTATATCACGTTGTCGTTTCTGACTCTGCTTCTTCTTTAAAGAATAAATGATCATGATTGAATGATTTTACTTCACGGGTGTTGAATATTTCGTAACAGTGGTGTTGCATAATCAAACAATGAAGAGCACAATTAAAACCTAATTTAGACCCCTCATTCATGTTGTCTCTGCGTCTGCTATACAAATACTTTCATCTTTATAAAAGTGATACAGTTCAAAAACTCATGATACAAGATCAGAGCCCTGGGCAGCAATATTTCTATATTTAAAAGAGAGATCAAAGTCCAAATTGCCATGACAATGAAGTAAACCTGGGTTGCAAAGATGTGATAAGTCACACACAGGGTGGGGCTGCTAGGTGCAGCCATAAAAAACAGGCCACCTAATGCTAGTCTTTTCCTTACAGACCATTCACACCCAAACTTATATATAGAAGCCGAATACATCAACATGATCAATCTATTCAAATGTCAACAGGCAGGCCACAACTATTTTTTTTCATCAATTACTGGTTTTAAGTACATTTCTAAAGCAGAAATGGTTAGTTCCAGGTCATCAAGGTTCTGCTTTTCTTATGCAACAAAAAATGGAATTTCCAAAAATTGTAGCTTCCATGTACTGTAGGTTAAGCGAACTGTTTTACGTTTTATAATGTAAAGTTAAGCTTCATGGATTTGAGTAAAGTCAGATACAATGTTTTAGACGTGATGGCAGTACATTTGACAATCATCAGGCCAGGAAATACATTTCTGACAGAATGAAAAGCGTCCAGTAAACAGCTAAAGATAAACTCTAGGACACAGGGGTTTGAAATAAGTCGCAAACTTTACAAAAAAATATCATAGAACAGGTGTGTGAAATAAACGGGGGAAATACCAAATTAAGTTTAAGTTTTTCATGTCTCTTAAAATGTATCTGCGAGTGTGGGGATGGGCTTGATCAGACCGTTTAGATCTGCACACCCTCGGTAACTCGCGTTTACAGCACCAGTAGATCAAGCAGCAGTGACGCCAACATCTGGTAAGAAACGGCTCACTTTCTCAAACCAGATAGGAACTTCAGAAGGCCATTGAACGTTCGTACCATTCACAAAACGCTGCTCACCTGTGATAATCTCCCGCTTGGCTTCATCCAGGTGACTGGAAATCACGTCCCCCATGGTGGCCGAAACTCAAATCCCAGATCGACTCCACTGGTCTTTAACTAGTCTTTAAAACAAACCCAGGGAAATCCGTCCAGAGAAACGTAGACTTCTGAAGAAGCTCTTTCACATCCAACAGAAGCTGAAGAGACTGAAGTTTGGAGAAGAGACTAGCAAACACTTTACACAGAAAGGTAGCGGAAAGTCAAAAACGTTAGCCGAGTAAGAAGCTGACGGAGAGACACACCCTCTTTTAAAGTAAACGAGGAGAAAAACTCCCACCTTCCAGTCGCGGTGCGTTCAAGTCACGCGGGGAAAATGAGCTCATGAGTTTAAATCTCGACACCTAAAGATAATAAGATAAATGAATAAAGATCATTATTTGGACACAACATAAGCTGTTCTGTTATATCTACCTGTAAATTGTATTTCTCAAAATAAAGGTTTGGTGTTTCTAAGCCTTCTCCACACTGTCAGGATTATGAATGGTCTATATGGTCTAGAAACATTTAATATTCTAATTCCCTTTTGACTTAAAACCAGCCAAATAATTCAAACAACTGGATTTAGAATTTCCAAAACCCCAAAATATATATGTATTATACAGTTGGCCTCACTTGAGGTGATATATTTCTCTAATATACCCCAAGGAGCATTTCTCCTTTGAAAAGACATTTAAACGACTATGCCCACTCAGCTTGTTCACTTCACTCTGCAATTTCGGTGCAGAGTATCCAGACCAGTGCAACTTTCAAAGTTCTACAAACCGAATGTACACTGCTCTCCTTATAATGTCCTGGGAGCATCTTGTTGGCAGCATACAGTCTATGGTTCCATATTGTTATTTTATATAAAACATTAAATGCTTGAAAATTGAAATTCCATCTTCGTGTCAACCACATTTCACTGACCAGTGAATTTTAACTAAAAATCAAGTGGAAATATTGGTTAGTGGTAAACGTATTTATGATACAGGAGCTTGCTAAATAAAAAAAAAGTCATACATAGTATTATCTTTGTGTAGATTGTAATAGTCACACATCATGTACAACAAATATATACAGTGTATCTGCAGGGTATACATATTCTGATGGAAAAAAAAAAGTTACGGTTTTGTTACTTAGGACTGCATGTTTATACAAGAGGAATGAACAATACACATTTTGCTTTAATCTCAAGTAAATGCATAACTCTTTTTTTCCGCAGAAGAATATTAGACAGTAATTGTGCGCTGGTTGGCTCCTGTCCGACAAAAAATGCACTTTCCTTTGAATGTGAATAACAGAGTTCTGACTTAAAATGTTTGGGTCAAACCATCTGATGATAAAATGTATTCAAACAGCCCAGGTGAGCTGACAGTGAGGGTCTTTGTGAAGGTGGAAAGATACGCATGTAACGATGTATCGTTTTCAAAATAAGTTATATTCTCAAGCATGTGGCCTGTGGCCCTAATAAATAAAACATAAAATACCACAACATTGTGAGGGATCATGTCTTTGAACAATGCTTGAATATTTATGGTTTGCTTAAAATAAACTAAATTAATAATTAGGGCGACTGTGGTTAGCAGGCTCGTCTTTTAATCAGAGGACCGGTCGGAGCCCCAGCTCCGCTATGTGTCCTTGAGCAAGACATTTCCTGAATAGCTCCCCGTTGCTGTGTCTATGTGTATAGAGCCTAAGTGAAATGTAATGTAATTACAGACATAATGTGTGATGCATGAGTTGACAACATCTGACTACATACGGACACAATATTAAAAAATATATAAATTTAGACATTTTCCAAGGAAAAGTACAACATTTCTACAGTGAATTACATTGAGGGTGTTTTAATTTATGTCCATCTTGTGAAATGTTTAGAGAACTGTTCATTGTAACCTAAGGAGAGCAATGTACTGTGTCTGTATTCATGTAAAATCAGTTTACTGCTGGAACACGCATGCGCAGGCAGGTACTTAAAGTTAGCTTATGCTGCTAACTTTGGAAGCTGGACTGGGCTGGATACTCGGCACCCCACTTGCGAAGTGACGTCACTTTGAGCTGATGGAATACACGTGAGGCTTCACGCTAACTAGCTGAAGTGCTTTGCAAGTACTTTAACGACTTTATTACAATAATGCAAAGTGAAATTAGCACCATTAGTATCATTGTATGACAGTCTTCTTGAGCATTTTCTTTTACTTACTTCCTCTCCATTTATACTGTGTACAGTCCCACTAGCTTTCTGTGTAGCATCTTCTGTGTTTTAGCTGTGAAATGGCCTGAACACATTTCTAAACATTGGGCTACAGCGAAAGCCTATGAAGACAGTCGGCAACATAAACTTACACACATGATTAACTTGTGTTTACTGTAGGTCCATCCCGCTGTAGCTACAAGCTAGCAGCATCTCCTTCATAGTGAGCAGCATAACATGATACTAATGGTGCTAATTTCGCTTTGCATTATTGGAATAAAGTAGTTCAGCCTCACGATTATTTCGTCAGCTCCTTCACTTCGCTCCACAAGGTCCGGTGCCGAGTATCCACAGCAGTGCTACTTTCAAAGTACCTGCGTATGCATGTTCCAGTAGTAGACACACGTATTGTACATGAATGTAATCATGTACGCTGCTCTCCTTACGATGTCCGGGGAGCATGTTGTTTGCGGCATTCTTCTTCTTCTTTGAGGGTTACTGGTGGTTGGCAAACGATGAATTGGTGCATCACTGCCACCAACTGGCATGGAGTGTGGCTCAGGATGTCTAGTACTTACATTATTTTAAATACAAAATAAAAAACAGTTTAAATAAATAAACAAATTAAAAATGAGCTCATATTTTCCCAATAACATGAGTTAGTTAAGATACTGAAACAGTACTTGATAAGACTTAAACTTGAGTTATTTTGCAGAATATCTGTTATATCAAAATTAACTTTTTCCTTGCTGAGGTTTGCTGAGGTAGGTTTCTTCTTTCTTGCTCATATTTCTGACAGTGTACAATAACATATTCTATTGTTTCCTCTGGCCTACAATGGTTGCATTTGCCTGTATCATGTTTTCCCAATTGTAGCGTATACTGTTAAGCCCAGTGTGTCCAAATCCAAGTCTTGATATGACTGTTTCATCTCTCTTTTCTCCCACTTTCCTCTGAACTCGGTAAAACCATCGTCCTTTTCTGTCCTCCTCCCATTTCTTCGGTCACCTTTCTTTTAACCTCTGTTTTTTTATAATACTTTTGGTTTCTGATTTACTGAAGCTGACTATTAGTGCAGCTAACTTTTGCGGCTTTCTTTTGCAGCTTTATCTGCAATTGCATTTCCTTTGACACCAACGTGTGTGGTCAGACCCATCATTTGAATTATGTACAATGTTTGTTGTTTTTAAATAAGGATATCGTGTCTACTGTCTAAATGGCTGTTATGTAAGCAGGCTAATAATGAACTTTAATCTGAACAAATGATTGCACTCAAATGGTCTTGTGTCCTCTATCCAATAGTGCAAACATCATTCCAGCATTTCCCCTTTGTACACTGATAATCCCTCATTTTACCAATTTTGACATTAAATTCTGGAACTGTTAAACAGCAGATCTAGAAGCACTGAAAGCGCAGGTAGAAAATCCACGGCCCGCCACTGCTGTATTGTATGCAAGTTAAAATTATCCCCTCAATCCATGTTCTTCTTTATTAACAATTCAAAGTCCACTGTTAGATCAGGAAGTATCCACAGCGCAATTACTGGCAATGGTAGTGTTGGACTGAAGTTTAATTTGCCGTTAAGTTCTTTTGCTTTCTGGTCTCCCTCCTCTCTTTTTCCCAATGCTCTGTTCTGTGGCACTTTAGATTAGCCCAATAACTCAATGCTAACTGCGTTCTTCCTAATTCTAGGCATTTCTCCCATTTCCACCTGTGGTGCAGCTGTTGGGGTTGTTTTAAAAGGCACTGGTGCATATTATCACTGCCTGATATTGAATAATATCAATAACTTTGGTTATGGATACAATTATCGTAATTTCCATTCAGTCACGTGAGGCTGATCATTCCTGAGTGTCAGATTTGATGAGTTATGTCATCTCAATTTCCCCGAAACATTGAGCGTGTACTCGGCAGCGTACAGTCTCTATATTCATGACATTTTAGGATGCATTAGGAGGCAGACTGATATGACAACTGAGATGCCGCTTTCCCCTATCAAGCCGCAGCGGCAATTACAGTATCTACTCAAAAGTGACTCGAGAGAGCTCCCCAAGTTATGGAAATATCTATTATCATATCCCTAGCTTGATGCCACACATAATTGTCGCACCTTTCTGGAAAGCTTTCTGGAAAGCTTCCGCCAATTGCGCCCAAACCACTGTCAGACAAAGCCTCAGCAAGATATCAACCACATTCCAGCCAAAACACTGAAATATGACTTACTTATGATTAAACAATATTCTACACAGTTTTGCTTGGTATGTATTGGTGCTTGAGCAGAACCCCTCTGTTTTGGAACCAGAGGTGTCCAAGTCCAGGAAGAAAGTCAAGGCAATTTTGCTTTCGGAGAACTAAACCTCCGGTACACGAAATGTGCACTTTTCGTTTTTCCTGTGTTCTATCATAAACTAGTAAACCAGTAACAGATATACTGATATCTGAACCTCTTAACTAGTCTCACAAGTGTTATCTGTATATTATACCTTTTTGAAATTATTTAAATAGCCCTTGTGGTTGAGGAAATATTCTGTATTTAGTATGTGTATGCGAAACCATTCAGAATTTGAGAAAAATGGCTGTGGCTTAAGCGGAGCCCATAAACTTTGGCTTCGTAACAACAAGAAAATATTCATCACATATGAAAAGCATCACACACTAGGCCTATGTATACTATAAAAGAAAAATAGAGAATTAAAATGAGTTGTACACAGGTAAAGAGCCTCAATACATTACTGTACATCAAGCTCTGAACAGAAAAATGAATGAAACTAAAAGATAAATAGTAAATTAATACTAAAGTGAACAGATAACTTAACAAGTGAGTAGCCTTCTCTTTTACAATACCTTGGCCAGTGGCATGGTCAAATGAGAACTGTCTCTCAACCGGAGCTGAAGAGGGGAGGGTTGTGTTGAATCGAACAAACAGGAGCTTGATAAGTGAACTGTTTTTTGATTCGTGGAGAAAGTATTTTGAGTATTTTAAATACAAAATGACTTCACTCTAAAGTATTTTGTTACAAATTACGTTTGATTTTTTTATCTGTCCTATCACATACAAATTACAAAATATTCCAAGTACTTGAAATACGTATTTCAAATACAAGTAATAGAAATTCTGCCCATCTCTGCTGATACTGTTCACTCAGTCTCTACTCCAGAGTCCTTTCAGTTTCACTGATTGTTCACCCCACGTCTCACATATGATGCAATATGATATACACCAGTCTTCCTGCAGGGATGCTCCTATCTTCCTGATGTACCAGCAGAGACCTTAAGGTGTTGAGAGGTTTGCAGCTGACTTCCTGTTGAATTTAGTCAAAAATCATAGACCCTCCATCAGTGGATGACTGGAGAAAGCTCATCGATGAGATTCACAAACATCCTTGAACAGAGAAAGGGGCCTCTCTTCAATATGTGACAACAGGTTATCATGCAACATAAATAGGTCACATCAAACAAACATGGATTTAACATAATATTAACACCTTGAGTTGAGATTATTTTGCCACACAAACTAATCCCAAAGTCAATACATTTCGAAAATTACTGAAATGCTCATGTTTCCACATAAACTCCTCGTTAAAACACGCAGTGGTTCATTTAATAATGATTAATGGCAGTGGCGATTCTAGAACATTTTACTTTGTTTAGCCATGGTAGAACGCAAGTGATTCTTGACCAGCTTTAGAGTTGAGAAACTCCGCTCACATGAAGCACTGCTAACGGGTAAAACTACAGCTATTTTACACAAACGATGTAGTTCAAAGAAAACAGTCTTAATGGGATCCAAAAAAAGTAATAGTTCCATGAGACTAGTCGGTCTCTCCTTTTTTGCTGTTCTATCAAACAGTCTCTTAATCTGACGCAGTTCAAGCTTAACATCTTCTAAATTTGTCCCATAGGAATTTGCCAACATAAGAACAGCCTCCTCACTGAGAAAGCTAGGACTTGATGGATTAAAGGCCTGTATGCCTTTCATGATTTAACAGTTCATTTGGGAAAAACGCCTTTCCATCTCTCCAATCATGCAATCTATTATGGAGTAATAGACTTTAACTCTGAAAGACACTTTGCTATCTGGTTCTGTGTGCTGTCCTAGAGTGGATGTAACAACACTACTCTGTAGTTTACTTGCGACCTGTCTTGCTCGTTTACAGGTGTGCTGTGATGTAGGGATGCTGTTACTTTCACATATGTTAAGTATTTCACCCCAGACAGTCTCAAATGAGGGCTCACGATATTCTCTGAGAGTCTGTTGGAGTGTTTCTGCCAACATAACGGCTTTTGTTAGGTCAACTTTTGTTGACTGGAGCATGTCTGACAAAAATGTAGATTCACTTAAAATCTTTCTGAACACTACAAGACATCCAATAAAATTAAGATCTATCTGATGCAGAATTCCTCTGGCCTTCACAGCTCTATCTGGGTTGTCTTCATGTGAAATGTCTTCAATGACACACACAATAGCAGGCAACCTATCCATCACATTCCGACAAGCTACATACCGGCACACCCATCTTGAATCACTAAGACGCTGAAGCTCCCTTGGTCCAGCACCTTTAAACATCTCTTGTTGCACCTTCAGCCATTTATCATGAACATACGAGCCTGACATAAATACATACAGACGTTCCAACAAAGAAAAAAACTTTCCTGCCTCAGATACAGATTTCACACTGTCCACTATCACTAGGTTTAAACAGTGTGCACTGCAGTGTACATAAAAAGCATGACTGGCTACATCCCTTATTGTAGCCTGTACATCTGAGTGCTTCCCGCTCATAACGGCTGCTCCATCATAGTGTAGTGTTTTTTAAGCTTAGTTTGTCACATGTGACTTGTACATCTATATAAAATGAGTTGTTTGTGTGTAAATTACAATGCATGAAATATGATAATTAATAAGGGATATTATTATGAGGGATTTGTAATTGTATGCATATAAAGGTCACCTTTATTACTGTAGAATGATTGATGTGAGAATGAATGTTAGACAAATACTGCATGCTGCATGATATATTGACTAGTGCTTTAAGGAGTTGTAGTTCTCTTGTTCGCCTGAGGGGGCGGAGCCAAATATTGACTTTTGAGATTATGGACACTACCCTTTCTGGGGAAGAGGAAGACGGAAGACGGAAGAAGAAATCTATTTCCGCCCCCGGAAACGGCAGGGCCAGTAATATGTTTAGAAAAGTAATAAAACATTAAACCAATAGGAAGGACCTTAAGTCCCACAAATGAGTTGAAAACTAACTGGTGCGCGAATGCTCGGCCTCTTCTTCTTCCGCTCAGCGAACTGCTCGGACCTATGTTCCGAAATGCGCCGTGGATTTAAAAAAGGGCCCGTGCGGGAGCATAAGCTGTCTATCATTTTTTATTAAATATACTCGTACTATAACTTTTTGGATTCCGGACCTCATTTCCCACCACCTCCCAGGATCTGAACATATTTCTCACAATAGCTTTGCCCGACTAAGTTTTATTTGTAATTCAAGCCATGCCTCTCAAGACAGTCTATGATTTTTTTCTGTTAAACCTGCAGCATCCAGCCTTTCTGCTTCCTGAAACTCTAAAAAGCTCTCGTGCACCATGCCGTTATAAAAGTACCTAAAAGACATTTGTTCTTTTTTTTTTACATCTTTGGTTTCATCTACTATGACAGAAAATTGTTCACTTTCTTTGACCTCTTTAATAATCTCATCCCTGACCATCCCTGCTAAAATGCTTATAATTTCATTTTGAATGAGGCTGCTGGTGTATTTGGCATTCTTGGCTTGATCTTCTAATCTCGTCCTTACTAACTGGTCACGTTTGCTTACGAGTTCTAAAATCTCAAGGAAATTGCCCCTGTTTTCTGAGTCAGAAGACTCCCTATGACCGTGCTGGGCAATATTCTGGGTTGCTATAAGACACAGTATTTCACCTATTGTTTTGATGTATTTTTGATTGTCAATTATCTTTTTTCTATTTTCTGCTTCCATCAATACTACCATTGATGTGTTTTTGTCCTTCCTCCTTTTATTTTCTTCCCATGCAAGCATTGCATTGACATGGTGCTCAGATTTAGCATGACGACAAAATCCACTATCCTTAAATGTTGCTTTTTTCCAATTAGAGTAACCATCCACTGACGTAAAAACGCTCTTGAGGACATTAGGTAGAGAAAAATGCCTACAAGTATAGCAATATGCTGCATCTTTAGAATGCGAGTACTCAAGCCATTGATGTTCTTGGTACCACTCTACGTGGAAACTTCTCCAAGCTCCACCCTGGAGAGTTCTGGGGAATCCCTGCCTGCTTGGTTGACTTGGGCTGTCACTTCGATGCTTAGATGTGTTTTGTTTATAAAAAATAGTGAATGCAACCATATAAATTACTGTTTTATCTCATCTGAGACATACCATGTGGACCTGTTGGACTGGTTGTGTCCTCTGGGGGTTCTGGGCTGTCTTTCTGTGGCTCCACCTCCACACTCTGACTGTCTTTCTGTGGCTCCACCTCTTCTGTCTCCCTCTGGTTGACTGACCTTTTCTTGAAAAAAGTCCTGATGTCCTAACCTTTTCTCTTCATTTTTGGGCCCTGAAACTGCAATATTACTAGTGGTTTAGTTTTAAAGAGGATCTGATATCTGAATAGTGCCATCAGTTTGATTTATAATTAATTTAGTGCTTGCATTTGGATGGTAAGTTAAATAGGCTATGGTCTAATGAAGCCCATTAGATGTGTGTTAACACTTACATTTATTTAGTTGTTTTCCAAGTCCAACTTTGATTTCTCTAAAAAAGAAAACTGCATTCAGAGCCCACAGCACAAAATGTTCATGACATATTTCCCTTCATAATGACAAATACTTTTCTAAATGGCCAATTGAATTTCTAACTAGATTAGATTCAATGGCTTGTTCTGTATGTATTAGGTTATCACATACAAAATAATTTATACCAAAGCTAGACTAACTAGCCAGCGAAAGATAGAGTGGACAAAAGAATGCACACGTTTTACTGTTACTGAGTTTACTGTAGGCTACATGGTGGAGTACCTTTAAAAACAGCCAGAAAAAGGCTTTTTGTGAGAAAACGGTTAGTGGTATCTAAAATCTGATTTCGGGAATAGCTTAACAGTTAGGTTACATACGTAAGGAAAATAAAAACTGAGAAAAAACTGCTATAACATTTTCTGTCAGTCCACCATACTGTACTAAAGACGTTAGTTAGACGATGGTTAGCTAAGCTAACAGGAGGCTCGTTCGAGATGAGCCAGTTCTGCGCAGAATCGATCGGCGGCGATCGACGCGCAATGCATGCCGGTTAGATTTGTGTCCGACTTGCTCCCGACTTGCTCTGATGTCATGCACACGTAGTCAAGGATACTCTCACGAAACTAAGCCGACCGTCGATTTCAGAGGCAGGCGCTGCAGTGGCTCTCCTCCGACTGCTTGGCCCAGTGCATGATGGGAAACGCCTGGCTCTCGCCACATCAGAGAGCTGATTGGCTCTTAGATCTGACAGCAAACACCACGTGTTGTAGAAAATTCATATTTTATGTGTAGTTGGAATACTTAACGCTGGATTATTGACTATTAGTCTCATGTTTGATCTAAAAACATTTATTGTGTGGTTGTTAATACAAAATCGTATTATACAACACACATCAAAACTACTAATAGTGTATTTCGCAGGCAGACATCAAAAGACCAAAGGATGCAGCTACACACTCATTTTTACATAAATATATATTTATAAACACATATAATAAATCCAAACGTGATCTGTAAACTACAAGTAAATAAAAGTTCGGAACTAACATAAAGTACTTTTTTTTTATGTATAGAGAGCTAGCTACTGTATGCTACCGACTTTTACAAGCTTGCAATTAAATAAACGATTGAAATTACAACGGAACTGTCTATCACATATGACCACCCATCACATTTTCTTGATTCACAATTCAGCAGTACTGTACCTTCTTTCATCACTGCAAGCCTATAGTAGGCTTGTCTCCAGTTTGTTTTTGGCTTCTCTCCCTCTTCGGGAGATGGGCGACCACGGTGACAAGCGAGCAAAGCGGACTCATGGACTCAACCATTTTACAGGGGAGGGGGAACTTAAAGATTTTAGCTTTAGAAGTTACCAAAGAGATCAACAACTTAAGTAGCACAAATATAATACCATTCAATGAATGTATAGTATACTATAGGAGACACTTCTGACAACCTGGGTGGCAAGTGGGGTGGCAAACTTTTTTTTAGGGTGGCAGCTGCCACCCCTTGCCACCCCGGTGGTTTCGCCACTGATTAATGCCATTGCACTAGATTCCTTCTGAAGGCTTTTATTTTGGATTAATTGGAACGGAAGTGTGTTACTTAATCTTACGCGCTTGACGGTAATTCTCTCCCTGATCTGTTTTCTGTGGCGCGAGGTGGACAAGTACCAGAGGGCTCATCATGGCACCACTTGGACTAAAAGCCATTGTTGGAGAAAGTAAGTGCATTTTATGTATTATAATATTTGTACTTTTGATATAGTAACATGATGAAAAATAATCCACAGTTGATTTAATGATCATTATTCCCAAAGCATGTAAAGTATTGTTAGGCACGGAGGGTTACCTTTACCAAACTTTTCTGGATATTGACGTTAATATAGGACAATGCAGATTGACGATATGACAATGCAGATCTTGGTGAGATTGTTTTGTTATTATTATTATTATTAATAAATTTGATGCGCAAAAGACGCACAGACTCATCTGAGCCATGCGGCTCGTCAAATGGTTGTTTCTCCAGATCGTATTGTCAGTGACATACATTTCAAATATGAATATTTCCGTTGGTGTTTTCGTTCGACGAAGTTTCTATCGTTTATTGACGTATATAGTATAAGGGCACGGAGTCCTGGTTTGGTGTAAATCCTGCATCGCTAATCTGTGTCTGTGCGGATTAAGGATTTGACATCATTCTCAGAGGAGAGGTGCAAGAGAGTCCAAAAGCCACAATAACAATTAAATAAATGTTTGTTTTTACTGTCTGCAGCATATCAACATCAGTATAGAGTAGTCCATTATTAAACATCATGTAGTCTTTATTATAATGTACAGTAGGTATAGATTACTTGCGTCAAGTCTGTATGCCCACACTGAAAACAATCTAATCAAATGAAATGTTTCGTTACAAGTCAATGCCAATGAGTCAGCTCATTCCACGAGAGTGAAAAGCTTGGGAATTATTTACAGTTTTACATTTTAGTTTCAGTGCCTTTTTTCCAATAAGGCACTCTTTTAGGTTGGTTAATCTCTCCTAAAACATCTTCATCCGAGAAAGAAAAAAGAACAGGGAAAGCAACAGTCTATAAGAAAATCAAAGAAATAAATTAATAACAGAATAAAGTCTGCAGATGAAAAAAAAATGTCTGCACAAGGTAGAGTCAAAGTCAAAAAGTCAATTTCTCGACATGTACCAAACATACAGAGGAATTAAAAAAACGTTTCTCTCAGATTATGTTCAAGATTCAGATTCAGATCAACTCTATTATACCACATTGGGCAATTTGTTTGGTGCAGTACTCCAGACCCAAGGACACCATTACGTCTATATATAAAAAAAGAAAAAAAGAGAATAACTTACACAATAAGACAACGACATACTCAAAATATCACACATTTGATCATGTCTTTGTGGTAGGCTATGGCTTAATGGGATTGGACGTCTTGGTAAAAGTGACAATGACGAGGACAGTTTTCACCCAAACTTGACAATTGTTCAATTCAGATGGTGACCTGAAATGTTTTTTTTAAATATGCAGTGCTCAATGCAGAATAGATGTTCCGCGTCTTGTCAAGTTGCTGGAATTTGTAGCATAGTGTAAAAATGCGGCACACCCATTGCAAATAATTTAAGAAATACACTGGACTCAAGAGAAAATACTTTGATGGACACAAGGCCAGGAGAACAGCACATACCTTCTTATTATTCTGTAATTAAAAGACAAGACCAGAAACATGACAAGAGAATGGTAACTTTTTGTTACTCTGTAATTAAATGAAAATGAAAACCAGGAGAACACCACACACCTACAGTGTGCAGTACTATTAAAGTACTCTCATATATACATATACATATATATATATATATATATATATATATATATATATATATACCAACAGTGGCTATAGTAGAATAATAATAATAAAATAAGTGATGGTTTTGGCAATATTAATTGCAATGCAACTAGCAATAACTGATGTCGGGCAGGACCAGAGTCCAGATAAAACCCAGATCCATGTAAATCTGTGAGGCAAGAAAGCACAAAGACTCCGGGGAAGAAGTAGAGTTAGTTCTGTGGATTAATGGGACATAAATTCATACAGAAAGAGACAGAGAAGAGGAGAGAGGAGCTCAGTGTATCTTAAGATGTGTCCCAGCAGTCTAGGCCAGCGGTTCCCAAACTTTTTAGGCCACGCACCCCCTTCTTCCCGACCGGGTTCAGGCACCCCCAATCCCCCACACCTTAAAAAAAAAAAAAACGCAACAGAGCCTATTTATAGCCACATAAAATCAAACCAATGCGAGAACTGTTTGCTCGCGCGTGGCGTTTGTTGCAAGATTTAGTCTGCTGTATAAATTTCAGTTACACAAGGCGTCACTTTTAAAGAGCAATAAGGATGACGAGGACACACGCACAGGCTCAGAGGCAGATTGCATTTCACATTTATTTACTTAAACACAGTAAGCCACGTAAAGAACAAAGAGTGGCACATGCATAGACTCAGAAACAGATATAAATAAAAAAAGGAGGCTCCAGGGGTGCTCGCACCACACTTTGGGAATCCCTGGTGTAGACCCAACACATGAATGAGACTGCAATTGTTTTTGACTGTTTTGTAACTCTTCCAATTTTGATCTAAAAAATGTAAGGGGCTTCTGACTTGCACTGGCATGCTTGGTGTTCAGGTGGTGGCGCAAATAAGAGGCTTCAGACAGCTGTTAGCCAGAACCTCACTGCACAACACGCACTGTGGCTTCGGGCAATCTGCATTGCCAATCCAAGTGAAGCCCAGACCCAGATAATTGTCATCATATTTCCTCATTTTTTTCCCAGTCTAATGCTCACTCTCGTTTCCTCTTCTTTCACCTTGACTCCGCGATGGGCCTCTGTGCTCCCGCTCCGTCTCCTCTTTCTCCGACTCCCGGTCAATTTCTTCTCCCAGTCTCTCCCCAACGCACCTCTCCGTTTCTCTCGCCTCCGGTTCCTCACTCTCTCTCTGTCCCTCTCCTCTTTTATTACTGATAGCTTCAGATGTCCCACCTGACAGCTTCCCCGATTTCAGCCAGTTTAACATATATTCATGGATGTTGCTGACTGAATGAAATGACGTTAGGTGCACAAGCTAGGCTAGCTAGTGTATACGTAAAAGACAGTCTGGCGGCCGGACCGGAAGTGCATCTATTTATTAAATTGTACGTTTTTAATTGTAATTAAATGTAAATCTTACAAAGGGAATTTTCATAATTAAAAAATCCTACTTATTTTTTTTAAATTATGTTTAATATTAATTATTACACCATTAGACCACCATTACATTTTTCCTCTCGCGCACCCCCTAGAGGCAGCTCGCGCACCCCCAGGGGTGCGCACACCACACTTTGGGAATCTCTGGTCTAGGCCTATATAGTGGCATATCTTTGGGCAGGACCAAGGAAAACCTGAGCCAGCCCTAACGATAAACCTAAGCCAGCCCTAACTATAAGCGCTATCAAAGAGGAAAGTCTTGAGTCTACTTTTAAATGAGGTGAATATGTCTGCCCCCCGGACTGAAAGTGGAAGCTGGTTCCACAGAAGAGGAGCTAGATACTGAAGGCTCTGGCCACCATCCTACGTTTTAAGACTCTAGGAACCACAAGTGGCCGTGCATTCAGTGAGCAGAGCTCTCTAGTGGGGTAATATGGTACTATGAGCTCTCTAGTGGGGTCATATGGTACTATGAGCTCTCTAGTGGGGTAATATGGTACTATAAGGTCCTTAAGATATGATGGTGCATCGACAATTAAAGCTTTGTAAGTTTGAAGGATTTAAAATGATATACTGTATACAGAGAAGCTAATAAAGGAGTAATGTGATCTCTTTTCTTAGTTTTTGTTAGTATAAGAGCTGCAGCATTCTGGATCAACAAGAGAGATTTAAGAGACCTATTAGAGCAGCCTGATAATAAGGAATTGCAGTAGTAAGTTTTCTGCATTGCTTTAAGACAAGATGTCCCTAATTTTTTTTAAATGTTACATCGGTGAAAAAAAGGCAGTCCTTGATATTTGTTTTACGTGGGAGTTAAATGACAAGTCCTGATCAAACATAACTCCAAGATTTTTTACAGTAGTGCTGGATGTCAGGGCTATGCCATCAAGAGAAACTATATCATTAGATAATTTCATAGGTGTTCTGACCCAAGTAAAATAACTTCAGTTTTGTCTGAGTTTAACATCGGGAAGTTGCAGGTTATCCAGGTTTTTATGCTTGAAGTTGAGCAAACGGTTGGTTTCGTCTGGCTTGATCGATAGATATAATTGAGTATCATCTGCATAACAATGAAAGTTTATGGAGTGTGTTCTACCCGAGACGCCAAGTGGTGCTGAATGTAACTGCACCTTCGTTTATCCCTCCTCTCTTACCGTAGTTAGTTCTGATTCTACTGAGAAGACATGCTGCAGCTACTTTTCACACTTATGCCGTGTTCACACCGGACGCGGCGCGAATTTGCGGCGCGACCAGATTACATGTAAAGTCAATCCACAGACGCGCTGCGACGCGACTTGGCGATTTATTCGCGCCGCGGCGAGATAGACGCGTTTGAGGCGGCGCGAACAGAACGTTTGAACTGGGGCGAACAAAACGAAGGACGCGGCGCGAATTCGCCTGAGTTGAATTCTCCCAACTCTGGCAGAGAAATCGCGTGACGCAAAGTTGCGGCAGCCAATCAGCGTTGAGAATCAGCATTGAGAAGCTCCGCCCGTCACCACCGCCGTCTCCCCGTTTCTGAATGAAACTGCTGCTGCTCCGCCTGAACCAGCGCTGGTAGCGACTTCATTGAGACGCTGTTGTGGGACTACGGATAATATTATGAACCCAGACACCATTGAGTTTGATGTTCCGACATATGTGGAGTTTACACAAAAAGTATAAAGCAGAACTGGTGGTTATTTCCATGGTGGATGGCATAATCGGTATCCTTTTACGAAGATACGCGAGACACAGTTCCTGGTGAAATTCACCGAGCTGTGTGCGGCTACGGATGATGTTATGTACCCAAATACGAGGGCGTTTCATGTTCCGACATGTTTGGGACTTCCACAACAACAACAATAAGCGATTTTTCGCGTTTGGTGTGAACACCCTCGTTTCACTCACGCGATTAAACTTCCGCGTTGGACGCGGCGCGAAAATTCGCGCCACGTCCACCGCGGAAGTTCACCGGTGTGAACACGGCATTACTGTCTGGTAGCCTCTAGAGATCTAGGTATGTAAGTCAATCCATATCTAGCATGTACATATCTTCTAGGATATATTCTCTGTGTGTTTACCGTTTTAGTATAACCTTGTGTTGTATAAATGCTAATCGCGATTAGCATTTCTGCATCGACATCAATGTTAAAATTAGCTTAGACGCTAACTAGTCAAGGGAGTTGTATGTTAATAGTTAGTTACCTTTTCTGGCATAACGGCTGTATGTTGAACCAGAGCTTAATATTCATGTGTATGTATATGAACTGTTTCATGTTCTGTTTTTCAGTTTTCTGATAATATTGCCTAAAGGAAGCATAATTAAGTTGAAATTCAAATCAAATTGGTCCATGCACAGCACATTGTGGAACTCTGTGACTAACGAGGCTTCATCGTTTACATTTACAAATTGAGAATGATCTGATAAATAGGATTTAAGCCAGTGTAGTGCGGTACACTGTAACAAGTTTCTGTAGTTTTCACAGTAATATTACTGTATACTGGCCATATTCTTACTGTAGAACTCCTATACAGCATGTTGCTGTAGATCTGCCATGCATCATGGTCAAAATTCATTCCCGGGTGAATCTTACTGTAAATAAATGTTGCTGTGAATCACAATAATTTTGAGAGGGAATACACCATAATCCGTTTTAACAATATTTTCAATACAGATGTTAGGTTTAGCTATCACGCAGACAGAGGGGGAAAGCGACATTGTTATGCCTCTGTTGCGTTACACAAACGATGACAGTAGACAGTAACGTTGTGTGCCGATGGACACTTATTCTCTCGACACAATTTTGGAGCAAGAGCTACAACATTTCTGACCAGAGTCCACTTCAACTTCAGCAATAGCAAGGTAACAAAGCACATTTTTATTCCTTCATATTTCCTTTTTGCCAGGCATTTTGCAAATGTACATTAATTACAGACAGCACAGTCTTCTCAAGTAAAGTCACCGTGTAACGCTACATGACTTTAAGAGGGAAGTAAGGACACACTTTCCTGCACTAGTAAGCTAACGTTAGTGTTACTAATATTACCAAAATACAGTATTTGCTCATTAAATTGTGTGTGTGTTGGTGCGCTAGTTAGCTCAGGCTAGCTCCGTTTGGAGAAGTTTTGACTCTTTTCTCTCTTGCTAGCTACCGTGCGGCACAACGTGGCACGAGTAAAGTTACCGAGCACCACTGAAGGTGAACCAGAACGTTGTGAGTGAACCAGAACGCCACAACAGGTCAGACAGCACAACAGGTGAGACTTTTACACTTTTTATTCGGGTCTAATCTGACCGATTTACAACTTTAATCAATCATAAATATTGTTTTACATCGGCTTGCCTCAAGACCTGATGATATCCTCCACACTAGGCATTTGAACATATAACATTGCTGATCACACCAGTTCAAGAAGAGACTCCAGTTCATTGAGAAGACGACCGCCCAGGGAGAGGATTCCAGTTCAATACAGTAACAATAAAGTCAGTTATGGACATTTTATTGTTTGAAATTGTATTTTTTTCAGTTCAAATTGTTTTTATACATTTCCCCCTTGACCTGACTATTGTATTGCTTCCAGTGCTTGAATTTTACTGTTTACTGTCAAATTACTTTAAAACATGTTTAAATTGTCATCGTAACTTGAAGAAAGAGGAACATTTAAAATATTGTATGTTCAAGAATACCATCAAAATTTTGTTATTTACAAAACCTCTTTTTTTTTTACAAACTAAATGTAAAATGTGTATTTAAAATGTTGAAATATAACAATAAATGACTTTTGAAAAAACTGCATCTTCATTTTAATATATGTAATTATTTTACTGTTATTCAATTACAGTAAAATGAGGATTTAAACAGTAGTCTAGGATTTGCTGTATACTGTACAGCAAATAACTACTGTAATAACAATGACGTACTGGGATTATTATTGTAAAAATGACTACAAACAGGTATGTGATTCATTTTACAGTAAGCATACTGTGAAATTTACGACAGCTACTTACTGTAAATTCTACAGTTATCTTGTTACAGTGTACCTTTTAATACCAATCGACTGGTCTAGTCTCTGTAATAGGATGTCATGGTCAATAGTGTCGAATGCAGCACTAAGGTCTAACAAGACCAGAACAGAGATGAGTCCTTTATCTGATGCAATTAGAAGGGCATTAGTCATTTTCACCAGTGCTGTCTCTGTGCTTTGATACTTTCTAAATCCTGACTGAAAGTCCTCAAATAAACTATTATTCTAAATTATTATTTAGAAAGTCACACAACTGATTTGCAACTACTTTCTCAAGGATCTTAGAGAGGAAGGAAAGGTTAGAGATCGGTCTCTAGTTAGCCAACACCTCTGGATCAAGAGTAGGCTTCGCAAGAAGAGGTTTAATTACAGATACTTTGAAAGACTGTTATTAAAGACAGATTAATACTCTCTAATAGACAGGTGCTAATTAAAGGTACTAAAGGAACTTTTTTAGGCAGCCTAGTCGGGATGGGGTCTAAGAGTCAGGTAGAAGGTTTAAAAATATAAATTGTTGAAGAGCAGGGACTGATAGGTCAGCAGTGTCAAGCTCTCGTATGGAATATTTTAGGCGCTCTTGGGTGCTCCTCAGCAGCTGTTAATAATAATAATAATAATAATAATAATAATAGTAATAATAATAAATCTCATTTTTAAACGCACTTTTCTTTCAAAAGGAACTCAGAGTGCCACAGATCCAATATATAGTAAAACAAATAAAAACAAAGTTAAAACATGGTGAAAGCAACCCCTAATAAAAATAAATACAATTAAAATTAATAGCTGACAATGAATTAACACAAGGTAAAAAATGGCTTCCTGAATAAAAAGGTTTTTAGGCCCGTCTTAAAAGAGTTCAGTGTCTGAGTGGTCATGGAGACTGTTCCAGAGGCGTGGCGCTGCCGAGCAAAAGGCCCGGTCGCCCATGGTGCGGAGCTGCTTGTTTGCTTATATCTCTGGCCGGCTCTGCCCTGTATGAATGTGATGATTGAAATAAAAAGGTTTAACACTTTCTACTGTTGGTGCTGTCAGATTGAGTACAGTATGTGCCTGCAAGGTAAAATACCAAGTATTCTAGAAATAATCTTCTAGATGCTACGCTTACCAGTTTGTACCTATTTGAAAAGAGAGTTATAATTAACACAGTCTTTTGATACAACATGGAAGTAGTGCATGTGGCAGGGTTGGGGAGGTTACAGTAAGCCAGACAGTGTTGTAACTAATGTCTCAATGAACAGTACAATCTCCTCTTCTATCTTGTTGCTGATTTGATTGTAGAGGAACTGCTCTCCTACACAGTAACATCTAGTTATTGTGATAAAATACAATATTATAAACCTGGATCAGACAGCTCTATCTGCCAGAGCAGCCTGTTGTTGTTTATCCTGCCTGCAAAAGGTGGTGTCCCATTCTTTCACTAACACTTCTAATTAATCCTGTTGACGAATTGGATACACAGGACCATTTACATTTCCTGTCATCACTAGCTTTCCACAGACACACAGGTCTTGGTGACTGGAGAATGTGTGATTTGAAAAATCTGATCCACCTTTATAGAAATGTTTTGTTATTAATTATATTATCTCATTCTTAAATCTTGTTTTTAAACAATAGAGATGTATCTCATTCACAAATATTGACATTAAGTGGCTTTGTGGCTAATATATTTGTGAATGAGATGTGGCCCAATGTTATGATAATGTCCTTATGACACTTTTGGAGCAGCTCTTTAAATGAAATATAACACCGGCTCTCTGTGGATCCGGGACATTATTTTTGGAGGATGTGTGCTGGGTAATCATCTTTGTGTGTGTGTGTGTGTGTGAGTGTGTGCGTGCGTGCTAGTCAGTGATGCTGCTTCCCTGTGACGTCACATCCGCTGACACAGAATCGGCCTAGAAATAGCGGTGGGGAGCGGTGGAAGGGGTAAGAGGATTGGCAGATTAGCGGCACTGATTGCAGTGGGCCGGTCCCTCCCAGCACCAAGTCCCTTCATATTCAGTCGGTAGATAGGACAGATGCTTAAACCCCCAGTGACAGAAACTATGATGCTCCTCATCAACACAAATACTGGATTTTGTCTTCAGTTTGATTCACACCTCAGGACATATGTCCTATGTGATTCTGTGACCCAAATGCCAACTCACCGGGGATAAAGTCATTTTATTTTTCACGAAGAACAAAGTATCCATATCCACAGGTAATATACACAAACGGACACCGGGGCAGGAAACAAACAGGGTTTAAATATACTGGGAAGGTGCAGGTGATTAAACACAGGAGGATTCAATCAAGTACAGGGGAGACATTAGGCTCGTTCGAGATGAGCCAGTTCTGCGTAGAATCGATCGGCGGCGATCGGCGCTCAATGCATGCCGGTTAGATTTGTGTCCGACTTGCTCCCGACTTGCTCTGACGTCATGCACACGTGGTCAACGATACTCTTAGAGATCAAGTCGCTGTCGATTTCAGAGTCAGCCGCCGCAGTTGCTTTCCAACGACTGCGTGGCTCGGGGCATGATGGGAAACGCCTAGCTGTCGCCACATCAGAGAGCTGATTGGCTCTTAGATCTGACAGCAAACATCACGTCTTGGAGAAAATCCTTATTTTATGTGTAGTTGGAATACTTAACGCTGGATTATTGACTATTAGTCTCATGTTTGATCTAAACACATTTCTTGTGTGGTTGTTAATACAACATCGTATTTATACATCACACATCAAAACTACTAGTAATGTATTTCACAGGCAGACATAACAAGACCAAAGGATGCAGCTATAAACACATATGAATAAATCCAAACGTGATCTGTAAACTACAAGTAAACAAAATTTCGGAACTAACAGGAAATCATTTTTTCTGTGACTTCCTGTGTCTACTTTGAAGGCAGCCTAAAACTGTCCGACTTGATTGCAGTTTCTTGTCAACGCCTCCTGCTGCGGCCGCCTGCTCTCGTCTGGATTCCAGGCGAGGCGCAGCTCTAACGAACGAGCCTACTCACAGGGGCAGGAAGTGAAGGGAAACAGAGGACACGAGAGACAAGGACTTTCAAAATAAAACAGGAAACCAAACAAAACCCAGAACAGTGACAGACACATAAGGAGCTCAGTATTCAGGTGTTTATCGTGAGTTCTTTCATCTGGAGAACAATGATATTTTGCATATACGAGCATACTGATATTTCATAAATTTGCTTTTTTTAATGCTGAAATTCGCCTGCCACATTATATAAAGAACATGTTGAAATATTAAGAGAACATCCATTGAATAATGATTACAGTTTTCCAGTGCATAAATAGTGTATAGAGTTTGGAAATAAGCAAGAGATCAATAAGGACTCACTGATTTATTTTTGCTTTGGCGATCCCTGGGTAATCTGGCAGTGCTAAAGTCAACATCAGGACATACACATTTTTCCTTCGTGAGATAAATAAAGTTGTTTTGAATTTGAATCAGAATCATATTTATTTGCTAAAAATCTTTAATGTCAAAATAAATTGATAGTTTTCAGTAACTCTCACTAGATTTCGCATTAAATCTGGACACTTCAAACTCTGAAGAAGGCCTTCTTTATCCCACGCTGGGTCATTTTTAATTGCCTCTGGACCAACATTAAAATCAAGGAATGATTTAACTTTTGCTTTGCTGGAACTTCTGATTTGGAATATCCCTATAAAATCAAAACAAACAACCAGTGTCAGCCATCAGAGCCTATGTTTCAAAGTATTGCCTCGATTGTACAGACCCATTTCACAGAATGGTTTCCTTATGAAATCATCTAAGATCAGAGGTCTACTTAGTTGCATTACATTGACATCTACATTGAATAGAGCTGGCTGAGGTCCAGCGTCAGCTCTAACCACAATTGAACATTCTGTGACGCTATCATACAATTTACATAAAGTGAGAACTCCCTGTAATAATTCTGTTGACACAATTGATTTTGACAATCCTGATGAAATGGGGTCTAGAGATTTGTGTAAAAGGGTAGTTCATGTCTTGTATGAGGCACTTATCAGTAGACGGCATTCAGCACTCCCCCAGTCCGGAGAAACAGACAGGAGGATCAGCATGTAAACTAAGCAATGTACTGCTGTGGATGAGGTCAGCAGCAAAGCGTATGCTACCAGCTACCTAAAAACAATACATATCAGTTCATGTGTATGTTATATTTAGAATATTTTCTGAAGGGGAACTGAACTGAAAGTAAAAGTTACCTCTACTGTTTTCGTCAACGGAGAAAATTAACCTTGTCTGGTGGCTTAGAAGAGAGCATACATTCATTTTCAGTTCATTTTTCCATCAGAAAATATTCCAAATATAGCTGACACTTTTTTTCTGAACCCTTTTCTTTTAGGTGCTTAAAATATGTTTATTTGCCACTGCCGTCCACATACCTACATTGCTTTGCTACCGTGCTTCCAATACTCCTCTATGAAATGAGGCGCGTGCTGACTACCGTGTACTGTAGATAATACATTGACTGTAGATGTGTATGTCATACAAGCCCACCTAATAACATCAAACTATCCCTTTAATGTAATAGCAGTCAGACACTATGATGTTACTGTATATGCTTTAATCTGTGTGCAACAGCTCATTCAAAAGCAGAGGGCATTTAAAGTCAGGATTTAAATAATGAATTACCTCTACTGTCCCGCTGTCGTCCATTTCAACTATACACTGTACATTCCATTGTACATCTATTTATAGTTCGGTATGAGTGCCATATGTTTCTGGAAACCTACGATTCTTGTGATTCCAGCTGTCCACTCCATTTCAAGATCAGACCACCACAGCAGCTACAATCAATACTTTTGTCAGACAACAACAAACCAACAAGCGATTTGAAAATCAAGACAACTCACCGATGACGCCTCATATTGATCCATAAATCCATAATATTCCAACAAAAACGGCGTTGTTACGTCGTAAAGGTCCAATAAAAATAAATCCCATTAAAGATTTAGTCCAAAACACGTGATTACATCCATAAATATCCACCAACTGGCGTTGCGTCATTCCATTGCAGCTGAAAGTTATGAACGAAAGTAGTTTCGTTTTTAGCAGAAAGTTATGTTTGCATGGGAGCACAGCTACAAACTCGCTATCAAAATGTCCGCCGAAATCTCACGGTTCCAACGAGACCCCACTTGAACCAATAGGAGCTTCATGTCCTGACTGACAAGCTACATTACCCAACCAGAAGCTACGTTGAAGTTTAGGCTCAGCCTCTATTTTCTTACGTGGCTCAATCCTGTCGCGCCGTAAAGCTCAGATGACAGGTGTTTCGGACAGCCAATGAAATTCCCTAAATAAAGATAGGCAGGAAGAGGGGGAGCAAATAATCCCAACAGCCTTCAATTTGATGAGAAGAGACAGCTGCTCATAGAGCTTCAGTCTGAAGTGTAAATTAGCATAAAAATGCATTTATACTTCATTTTCTCTGTGTCAGCAATACTGGTAGTATATATGAATAGTACCTATATAAGTTTGCAAGACTATAAGCCTTTTTAATAGGTACATAGTATATATATCAGGAATATTTTCAGTCTCAAAATGAAAAAACGCCTAGACATTTCATTAGAAAAACATGTGTAAAATATTCATTTTCTGTGATATTGTTATCAACTTTTTACTTAGACTAGAAAAGGCTTCAGGCTATGGTCCCATTGTGTTTTCCAGTCTATAAGTCCCATTTATAGTCATCTACAGGCATCTATTTACAAAGAAATGTTCAGACGAAAATAAAAACCTTATACTTTAGTGTGTTCAAACTCATAACTCAGTGTCAGCAGCACTTAAAGTGATTCTGACTATTGAGGGAAAAAAGCTTCAGATTGTTACCTTTCAAAAGAAACCAAGATCATGCATTTACTCCAAATAGTTCAAGTACAGCTTGCAATTTACTTTGGGTATACCTGGATAGGCGTTTTTCGTCAAATTTTACAGGAATGTTAAGAGGTTAAAAAACAAAAGACTGTCAGGTTGTGATTTACAGAGAGGACCCAAATGCCAGAACAACAGCTTAAAGTAAATTTATTCCACAAAACAAAACTCAGGCTTCCAAAAACAGGCCGAGGAACGAATAAACAAAAACAGGACTCCAAAAGACCGGGACAAGACAGGACCACTCACAGGAAAGGTAACAGACAGGGGAAAAACCAGTACAAGCCAACAAGGGGACAGGAGACAAACAGGGTTTAAATACAAGAGGAAGGTAACGAGGCACAGGTGGAAAACAATGAGGGCAACACAGGTGAATGGAATACACAATCAGGGAACAGGGCAGACAGACAATCACGGACAATCACAGGGGCAGGAAGTGCAGAAACACAGAGGGCACACAAGACAAGGACTTCATAATAAAACAGGACACCAAACAAACCAACATCATAACAGACTGAAGACGTAAAACAAATATTTCTGTTGTTGGTGGCCACAGGTATTTATCTGGAAAAGAACTTGCTAGATGGAAACGCTGTAAACATGATCTACAATACGGAGGGTGCATGTATTACAGTGTGTTTCCCTCTCTCGGAGTCTCTCTCCCTTCTGTGCACCCCTGAGCTTTGGTCTACCTTCAAAAAATATTTTTAATTGTCTACGTGTCTATGTCTATTAATTGTCCATGGACACACATTTTGTGACTATTTGCTTTCGCTTTTGAATGGTAAATAAATCCTGGGTCTAACACTACATTGTTAAGAATGATTTTGTGATGTGAAATCCAGGATTCATGTGTATGTCTTGACTGAACTGAATCCTTCTTTCCAGAGATAATGAACAATGTTATCAAGAAGGCAAGAGAAAAAGGAAAATGGAAGGTAATGGACCTGTTATTCTGATTAAGTTTGGCATCATTCCCCTTTGATCCTGAACTTGGATATGAATAAAACCACCTTTAGATATCGAACTGAAACCCTACTGTGTGCAATTATGTTACAGGTACTGGTGGTAGACAAGCTGAGCATGAGGATGATTTCGTCTTGCTGTAAGATGACAGATATCATGTCGGAGGGAATCACTAGTAAGTACCATCCAGGTCACTGAAGTTAACTGTTCTTATTTTTCTCTATTATGGATGAGTAATAAGCTGCTCTGGCAATACGGAGGTTCTTCTTATACGTTTTAAGACTATCTTGCCAAACTAACTGAGATTCTTCTAAATTGGTGGAATGCCATATGCAAATTAAAGAAAAAAGATCAAGCTTTCGCGATTTTTTTTTTTTTTTTTTTTTTTCTTTAATTTGCGGGTCTGAGGGTTATAACCATGGAGCGAACTTCCTTTGTTTTATTATCTTCCTTTTTAGAGAGGCTATAGAGTCTAGTGCCATTCTTAGTGAGCCTGTCACACTATCGACAAGATGATCAATCTGGGACGGACTAAAGTTAGAATAGGAGTCCTTTTCTTTTTGCCTGAGTTGACATATAACATTATACTAGACCATAAGAATCTCCCTGTTTATAGACCAGACTGGTATTTCGCCATCAAGCACCAATCGCCAAGGCTGCGACTCCTTTTGGGGGAAATAATGGTACTGTAATATAAAGTGAGGAATAGGAAAATGCTAAAAATACTTTCCCACTGAGATTTGAGGAACATGAGATACGTGAGTATTTACTGACAGGGTGGTAAATGGCTAAATGATGTTTATGACATTACAGTCATAGTTTAGCAACATCAGACTGTTGTCTTCAAGTAAATCTCAGCCAAACAGGTGGCTATTATTAACAGGTTATTCATAGACAAGAGACAACTTTGCCCAATGAAATCTGGTAAACAAATCAAATAGTTGTAAATGTCCGGTTAAGCCATATCTGGTCATCGTGATTGATTCATTTGGATTTTGAGAAGACTCAAGGGGTAAGACAGTACATCGACCAACTTTAAATTAATAAATGTATTGCAATTGCTCAGGTTCAGGCCAATTATTATTAGACATGTCTACAAAACAAATGTTGGTAACACTTTCTATGACTCCCATGTCTATGATACATTATAAACATGTGTTCTAATTTGCTTATAGCGCTGTATTGTTACACAGGTAAAGTATAATTGTTTCAGGTAATATACTGAATATAATGAGTCAATTTAGTGTTACGTTTGACAGACGTCTCAGCAACCTTTAAATGTTTCAGTGTTTGCTGAAAGTCAAGGACAGTCCTGGTCCTTTGTGCAGGATTCTGCAGGGCAGAGAGGTTCCAATTAGCTACAAGTTGGAACGCCTAGTTCAAGTCTAACCAAGCTGAAGCCTGAGCTTTGATTATTGTTTTCCTGTGCCCTCCAGTTGTAGAAGACATAACCAAGCGTCGTGAGCCTCTTCCCAGCATGGAGGCCATCTACCTGATCACACCCTCAGATGAGGTAAATGATACAGCTCCTATACAGGCGATTCGGATTCTATGGGACATCACATACGTTGTTTTTCACTTTCCCCACCAAGCTTCTTCTGATGGTCTTCGGGAAACAATGCCCCACTGGTCACAAGATTGCTCCTCTATCCTCTGGCCACCACTGCCCTGTTGTTCTTTTAATAATCATGTTATGATAATGTTAAAAACAAGCTGGGGTTTTAGTCAATATTTCTTCTCACACATTTTCAAACAGAATGAAGAATTGTTATTCCCTTTTACATCAGTTCATAAGCTAAAACATTGTTCTTTGCTGTCACAGTCGGTTGAGGGTCTGATTGAGGACTTCAGAGACCCGCAGACTCCAAGGTACCGAGGAGCTCACGTCTTCTTCACTGACAGTGAGTAAATCCATTCTGCCCAAAACAATAATTTAATTGATTACGGTAATAACTTCATCAACTTTAGAGTAAGTAGACTGCTTAATCATAATTTTATATTTTGCCATAAAAGTACACATTGTTCAGATTGCTGTTAGAACTTCCACATATTTGAATTTTAAAACAGCCACAGTTGTCTGCTTTTCTTTGTTAGCTAATGGACACACAGCTGCAATGTTAGACTGCATGGTCAATGGATTAGACATCACCACAGTTCTACAAAACCTATGAATCCAAACTACTGAAACTGATTTTTTATTATTTTTTTATACCTAAGGACAGTCAGACCTGATCTGAATTAACAATGTGGTGGACATGAATAGACCCAAACGCTGACATCCCAGCCGCCTTCATCTCTACCTCATAAAGCTACTCTATGTGTTTTTAAACTCCATGCCCCACTTTGTAGGCTTTTGTTAAAAGTCTGTCTTCCAGGTCAAGCTAATATTACGGTACTGATGACATCATCAGGTTTTTATCTCTTCTTCAGTGACAACTATTTTCACACAAGTTGTGTAGTACTCCCTGGGACTATTTAACTAACCTTTATGTATAAACAACCTTATTTAATCTATCAACACTAGGTGAATTAAATGTTTTCTCATTTGATTGACATAACTTGGATAGCTGCTTTCTCACTAAGCTTCCTCACTCATCCACCATGTTATTCTGTTATTCTCACCAGCAATCCCAGACACCTTGTTTGGACTGTTGACCAAATCCCGCGCCTCCAAAGCCATGAAGGCCTTGACTGAGATCCATATCGCCTTTCTGCCCTATGAATCTCAGGTAAAACATTATTTAGACTGGGATTAGACCATGTAGTTGCTAATTACTGTCGACCACAGATTTGTGTGTATTCTTTGTTTTACTGAACATCCAGCATTAGACACTGTAACACGTTGATTAGTGTTTGGATACAAATAGAAGCTCGTCACTTAGTTCCTATTCAGAGAAGCTGGTTTCCTTGATATCCATTAAGTGAGCCATGATAATTCCTTTCTGCATCAATAACAATGTAACTACCAATTAAAAAGCGTTATCTGCGAACATGCTGACATTGCTAAAATAAATGTAAGAATGTGTAAGAAACAAGTGTAGAAAAGGCTAGGTTGAAATGTAAAGGTTGGGAAACAGCAGGGGCCATACCCTCTACAGCCCATTGCCCATCATTGGGCAAGGGGCTGTAGAGGGTATGACACAGTTCCTCAATATATGGAGAAACAGTGCTGAAGAGGATCAGACCAACAGTGTTTTGAGTTTGATCGGCTTTAGCTTAAATCCTCTGCTGTTGTCCTGCAGTTTTAATCCTGAGAGGGAGGGATGCATCATACCAGCCCTGCCCCCTGCCATGCTCTGATCCCTTTATTGCATTTGCTGACAGAACCGATCCTCATTCTCTGTAACCAATGAGAGCACAGATAAGATGTGGGACAAAAGAAAGCACAGGGATGTTATCAAGTGATGACTCATTAACAGATGGGTGTATGTATCTGTGTGTTTTTGAGTGAGTGTGTGTGGAAAATAGTTTAATTAGTGTCATTGCCAGTCCTTTTAGACAGAAGCTTTTATTATTTTACCATTTTCAATCCCAATTTTTTTATTTATTCAAGAAATATCTCAAGCATAGCTTTAAAAAATGTTACAACATCATTTAGATTACAAAAATTCTTCAGAGATCACTAAAACTGGCCTGGAACCGGTCCTGCCTACTGCCATGGCCCTGCTGATGCCCCTCCTCTCTACCTCCTTCTGCTTAATGGATCGTGGCGATCTGGATCATGGACCATACCTACTACTCATCATATGAATCATTTCTGTCATATTCATTGAATGTGCTGTAACTCCGTTACGTTATTCATTCTGACCACATGACATCTATTGCTTCTGTCCATGCCTCTGTTGCTCTCCCTCAGGTTTCTTCCCCTTTTTCCATGTGAAAGGGTTTTTACTATCTTTATTGGGGGAGTATTTCCTGATCCGATGTGAGGTCCCGGGACAGGGATGTCATGTGTGCAGATTGTAAAGCCCTCCGAGGCAAACTTGTATTTGAGATGTTGGGCTATATAAAATAAACTGAATTGAAAAAAAATGGAATAAAACTCTTCATCAAAGCTGTACATTATAAAGTATATTAATGTGTACCTGTATCTTATACAACTTATTCTTGCTTTGCTTTGCTTTGCTTGTCAATTCAGGTTAAGGTCTCCCCATAGATAACCATTGTAACACTAATCAATTTAAATGTTGGGGACCAGATTGAAGTTGAGATTGGTCTCTGTCATGTCTTCTGTGTCCAGGTCTTCTCCCTGGATAAAGTGGATGCCTTTCAGGACTTCTACAGCCCCTTCAAGGCTGATGTGAAGAACAACATGCTGGAGCGTTGTGCTGAGCAGATTGCCACCCTCTGTGCCACACTGAAAGAGTATCCTGGAGTCCGATACAGAGGGTGAGACCAGTAGTCCAACTGTCCTTTTTTGTTCACTCTAATGCCCTCATATGTAGCATTCTGTGAACAAGGAAACGTTTATGTTTTGACCAGAGTGCTAGTCGTGTTGACACGTGTCTGGGGAATATTACACTCCAAAGCAAACATTTTGATTGGCTGCACTAGCTGCATGAGCTGCATCCTCTGTTACTTTTTGGTTTCTCTGCCCCATTTTGCATGAAATGAGGATAAAGCCAACTGGATGTTCACACTGTGGCTGTTGTTTCAGTTGTTCATGCATAGTACTATACATTCTCAAAAGTCGCTTAACTTACTTAACCTTAACTGCTGGCTTGTTTTAGAAACTGCTCTTAATTTCTATTTGACCATATATCTGGTTAGTGTAAACTCACAGCTTCTTCCATGCTTACATCATTTCCATAATAGATTTAAAATAATCTAATGTGCATTTCTCTTTTGCCAGCAATAAATATAAATCTTATCATACTCACTCACTAGTTTTTACTCTCTAATAAAAATACAATGTTCATTCACTAATTATTTCCAACAACAAAATTAATAATAACACACTCTGAGCAGCTGTTTAAAATATTTTTTTTTTCAGCAGTTATAATCCCTATAATTTCCTGATGGACCCTTTTTGTAAAATAATAATAAGCTACTGGAAATAATTGTATAATAGTTTGTCTGTTAAAGACAAACGGAGAGCAGCAGAGCGGTGAGTATGGCATCAATCTGTTCTAGTTCTGATGGAAGTAGTGCTGTGGAAGTGCATCGTAGAATGCAGGTAATTCCGTCCCACTTAAAAATTGTTACCTTTATTAGTGACAGGCTATTTGGTTCATGCTAAACATGGCTATCATACTAAACATAGCATCTATAAACATATTCAACTCCCTCAGGTCGAGTATTTTTTCCACTCTGACAGTCACTGGGTGATCCATATTTGAAATTACCCTGTATGCTTGAACCATGGCAAGACCAGAAAGAACCCTATTAAAAAGGTCAAGCTCAGATGGTTGTCTAACAAGGTGCATTAGATCCTGGAGATTACCCCCTTTCACAACTCTAATTAACCAGCTCTCCGTTCAATGGATCCGGATCTCCGTGATGTTTGGAGATCTGTTTAAGCTAGTGGTCAAGGAAACTCGCCTGGCTGACTCACTGCCGTCCCTCCTCACGTTTACCCCGCATCCACTCACACAACTTCACTAGACCGGGAGGCCCTCTTAGCCGACTGCAGCTATCAGTCGCGTCAGTTAATGGCAGCTTTCCTCTAATGGACCAAGGCAATGGGTAAAGTGCCAAGATAGTTTATTTACTCTCTAACTGTCAAAACCGGGGACTGTTTGTGGACTATGAACTATATTAACCATTAAGAACTCTTATTGTTGTTAGGCACACAGTAGTACTTTTTACAACAATGAATACGCTTCGATACTTTTCTATGATAAACTACTAGACTACTTGCTTTAAAAGCAGTTTAGATATTTTATTTCAGGATCATTAGCAGTGGCATAATAACAGCTCAATTTGTTTACTTCACTTGATTACATTACTGTGTAATCATAACATACATTTGTTACTGAGCCAAGACTGGGAGAAAGTCCTTTTTCTAAAATGAATCCTTTTCAGGGGTAGGAGGAGATGCCTTCACCGGGCCCGGTGTAGATACCTGCCTCTGCCTGCCGAGGAAAGAGAAGTCCCGTCTGCGATCCTTTGGACTCAGTACGAAGTCACAGAAAAACCGTGTCTTTCTTAATCCTGGGTTTAGGCAGGGGGGGTAGAGGAGAATCTCCATCAGCCAATTCTTGCCCATGATCGGTGTGCAGAGACGAAGTTCTCCAATGCTTGTCCCCAGACGATGTCCTATTGTCCTCAGCTGAGTACCAGACGGTGTCTCGTGTTGCATCCCAACTTGATGTTTCGAGTCTTTCTATTTATTGTTCAGTTGTGACATCCCTACTTCCACACATCTCCCAACCAGCTGCTCATTTTATCATTCTTTGTAACAGAAACAGACATTTCTGTTTTAACAGGAAATACTTACTTATATGGTCCTCATAGGAACTGGATCCCTTCACTCTGACTCACAGCTGATTGGCTCGTATGACTCATGAAGTCATATGAGGGCTCATTCAACAGTTTTCTATCTTTCCGATGCTTCTAGTCATCAGTACAGAATCATCATTACAATCACATTTTGGTATTAAATCACAATACATAGATGCATAAATCAACTGTTCAGGTTATACTTATTTTCCTATATATGCTCTGGGTTCCTTGGTCTGATCTTATTGTCCAGTTTATATGCCTTTTACTCAGGGCAGCTCTTCTGGGTTAAGGGATGAGTGTCTTAACTGTCGTGCAGGCACCAAGAAAAGAGTCTGTAACAGCATGTCACGGTATACTACTACAACACCTCATCATCTACTTAATTACATGTTTAAATGAGTTTGTAAAATTTAAGTACATTTTGCTCATCTTGTTATACTCAATAGACGATCAGCATGTTCCGGTTTGATGCTGAATTAATGAATGTGTTGTTTCAGGGAATACAAAGACTGTGCAGTTCTAGCCCAGATGCTACAGGAGAAGCTAGATGGCTACAAGGCTGATGACCCCACCATGGGAGAGGTAGGGAAGACGATTCACTAATGGGAAGAACCGTTTCTGAGAATATTTATCAACACTCATAATTTAATGTGCTTAGGACCAATTTATAAAGTTAAAACTATGGCATTTTTCATATTTCATAATAACTGGAATTTTGGAGATTTTATGTATCCATTCAACAGTTGAAATGATATATTTTCAAAGGATGGGAAGAAGAATGGATACCAAAAATCTGTGGTTTGTAAAATGAACCGACTTCAGTTGACCAGATCCTGTGTAATTTCGCAATATTGAATGAGCTGCATGTACACACATCTGTCAGTCCTCCACCTAGTGTTTTGTTTCTTATCTGTTGCATTCAGGGTCCAGACAAGTCTCGTACTCAGCTGCTCATTTTGGATCGTGGCTTTGATCCTGTGTCACCTCTCCTGCATGAGCTCACGCTGCAGGCCATGTCCTACGACCTACTGGGCACCGAGAATGACGTTTATAGGTAAAGATGTTACAAATGAAGGCCTGATGGCTGCTGGGAGTCACTAAGCTCAGGTTCCAAATGCCATTATTGTGACTTTAACTTAGTTTGGATTATATCTTTCAGTAGTAGCAGTGGTCTCCACCTCCCTCCCCAACATCTCATTCATTCTGAAAAATGCTCCAATAATAAACCAAAACCATGTATTTGTTCAAAAAAGGCCAATACGGTAAAACAATGCCCAACAAGAGAGAAATAAAAAATAAATGACTGCTGCACAACATCAAGATGATACAATTGTTCAGTGTTGATCTGCTTATTTTTGTATTTACTCATTGAGTCTTCAACCCTCTCTCGCCCTCTCTATCAGGTTTGAGACCAGTGGGATGGGAGAGACAAGAATGAAGGAAGTAGTGCTGGATGAGGATGATGACCTGTGGCTGACTCTGAGACACAAACACATCGCAGAAGTATCAACGTGGGTGGCTTTGACTTTCTACTCACACACTGTACACACTCATGGCATGGATAAGCGAGCACTCTTCCTCTGCTACAAATATACAGCTCTGTCACAAAGCTGACACTGAGCATTTCCCTTATTGCATAAAAGCTATCACCGTGCATTTTGTATTCAACATTAAAGATGCTCTGTAACAGAGCTATGGATTTGTGGTAGAGGAAGGTGTGGTTGGCATAATTGATGCTGATGATATCTGGAGTGAATTTCTTCAAATTTGCCATAAACATCCACTTCGACTGAAGTATTAATTGATTTGATTTTGGTGGTGAACTTTCAAAGGTCAAGGTCACTGTGACCTCATAGTTATTGGCCATAGCACAGCTTATTTAGAGGATAATTATTTATCTGTTCTATAAGCCGGTGGCTTCTGGACCCCTGCTGTTTCATTTTTTACATTTTCATTATCTGGATTTAATGAAGTTGTGTGTGCGAATAATAATTAATATGCTAATTGTGAACATTTCACACACATATCTAATGTAATAAAGTGATGACATGGATGTAAACTGCAACTTGACTGGTCGATGGAGGCATGTAACCGCGAGACGGTAATTCTAGTTCCTGATTTTCCTTGCCTCTGTCTCATTCGTTTGCACAGGGCTGTTACTCGTTCTCTGAAAGACTTCTCTGCCAGCAAAAAGATGAACACTGGAGAAAAGGTAGAGGACACACTGTATCACTCTGGTTTCATTATCCGTTTCTGTGGTCATGCTTCTAACTGTCAGAGGAAGAAGAAGAGCCAAATGATCACACAGAAGTACTGTACTTGACTTGCACTTTAAATCAAGTAAAAGTACATTTATGCGTGAAGATACCAGGACAAACTAAAACATTTATTGTAAAATAATGATGCAATAAATGAAAATGGGAAATGGGTTGCCTATAGTTTTGAATCTATACAGAGAGTTATCAGCTGAATCAGCTCCTCTTGGCTCTACGGAGCTGTAGTTACAGCTCATTTTTTGCCCCCAACTGTTTTGGTTCACTCTCACCGCTCTCACATTGTTGTTTTTGGCTGTAGCAGGCAGCTGTAATCTGTACACTGCCTGTACTTCTGTCAGGTGGACACGAACATGACTCTAAATGATCTCAATCATAAGGTTTTTCCTTAACAGCTGGAGGTTTAAATCAACAACTGTTTGCTAACAAGTTTGGCATATCAACACACTGTTCCAGTGAAATTGATGTAAGAGTGTCTTTGGCTTCTGTACTTTGGCATATTCCAGAGTGCAAAGGAATATTTGAGTAGTGTACAGCTAGAAGAACGATTTGATTTAAATCAAATCCTTTGAATTTGATTGGATCGCTAAAAAGTGGGTGGGCATAGAATGTATTGGGATAAGGAACCAATACAGAGGACTGTGCTGTGGAATGCGGTGCGATAATTCGCGCCGCGTCAAAGGGGGGCACACAGCTCGGTGAATTTCACCGACTCATCCAAGAACTGCGTCTCGCTTATCTCCGTAAAACCAGTTAACGTTTCCGCCATCCACCATGGAAATAACCACTAGTTCTGCTTTATACTTGTTGTGTAAATTCCACATATGTCGGAACATCAAACTCCATCGTGTCTGGGTTCATAATATTATCCGTAGTCCCACAACAGCGCTACTTCAGCAACAGATCGGCAGCAGCAGTTTGATTTGATTCTGCTTTCTTGACAACGAAGTGATGGTATACCAGTGACCATACTTTTTATTTTACAACAATAACACCTGCTACTGTTACTGGACCCAACTGTCTTATTTTGCTAATATTCGATATTTCCAATATTGACTCAATGCTCATGCATGTATTTGACAGGAGGAAGTATTAAGTTACTTGAAGTGACCCTATGTTTCTAGGCTAAGATAGTCCTTTTTATGCCATTGTGAAGATTTAAGTTCATAGCGTCTTCAAGTGTGTATAGATAGTATGTAACTATTGCAACGTGTATATATATATATATATATATATATATGTGTATATATATATATATATATGTGTATGTATATATATGTGTATGTGTATATATATATATATATATGTGTTTTGGTGTAAGTTATGTTTGTACATAATGAAAATGTCATAATGGCTCCGCACTGGTGTATGTTTTTGGGTTCCCAATCCTTGTGAACACAATGTCTCAGGAACGCCTGAAACGAATGCTTTCAAATTTGGCTCAAACATTCCTAGGATTTAAGGATTGACTGATTAGAATTGTGGTCAAAAGTCAGGTCACTTTGACCCCACAACACGCGTTTTTGCCTTAAAGCTAATGCTAATTATTAAAAATATCACATAAATGTCTACTAGGATAACATTATGACACAAGGACATCTTGGACACTCAATGATTTTGTAGTTTACATCCATGTGTGGCTTGCTTGGCTGAAAACCATAAGGCAGTAACTGTAATTTGTGAATGTGTCGTAAAGCCAACATAAAAATCAAAGACTAAAAAAGAACTCAGATTCAATGACACAAGAACTAGTAAAATACACACTATTTTACTTTTCAATCATGCATTTTCTGTGTCTTAATTCATTGAAAAACATGTGGTATGATGGATGTAATTCAAACGTAGATGAAGTGCAACGTACTTAAAGTATCAAAGTAAAAAGAATTGTCCCCGTCATTGTAATGCAAATGTTTTTACATAATTAATTGTAGCCGTGTCTTTGCTCAGCACAAACGCAGCCTAAAACAGGTAACATTCACACAAACCTATTGTATTGGTTGCCTGAATCAATACCAACACAAAATGTCATGCGCTCTTCCACGCTACCTGACTCCTCCGAGCACACGCAGTCCAAATTACACCAAACGAAATTCATTGACGGGCTTGTGTCTCTGTTATTGTCTGTGAGTGAGTTCATCTCTCCCACAATCACTGAAGTATATCACACATCTGTGTCTTTCAGACCACCATGAAGGAACTGGCTCAGATGCTGAAGAAAATGCCTCAGTATCAGAAAGAGCTCAGCAAGGTAAGCGCTGAAGTGTCATTGACAATAATTGATAATAATTAAGCAAGAAATGGAAATAGCACTGTATATTATGATAATAAGATGACAATACTTTGCGTACAGAGGTTTAGAAAAACACGTTTCATATACAGAAACTGGGGCTGTCAAATTTATTTTGCAGATCTCCCAACCCAGAGGAAAATAACCCTGAAAAAAGCTTTTAGTATTGTTTGCATCTGATTGTGTTCACCGTGTCAAACTCACCAACAGCATCTCTCCTCTGACTTATTCAGTATTCAACCCATCTGCACCTGGCTGAAGACTGTATGAACCGCTACCAGGGCACTGTGGACAAACTCTGTCGTGTAGAGCAGGCAAGTCACACAGATGCTTTTGTTATATGGTTAGAACTAAGTTATGATGTGAAAAGTGAAAGAACTTACTTATTGTGACATTCATGCATAACGTGGGTGATGTGGGGTATGTGGTTGCTTGTTTTCTTTCCACAAGACTGAGCTGGACTCAGGACATGGTTAGCCTGGTACAGATATTTCAAACTTGGATTAGTTGAAAAGGGACATGGAGGGAGAGACATGAGGCAAATACACTGTGTAAGGTGAAAGGGACAGATGCATGCCAGTGTTCTAAAACAACAGGAAGTTCATTATGGAAGTTCATTTTACATAGCTAATAGTTGTTTGATGTCAATATAACGAAACAAAAGGAAGGAACTTTAACTCATAACTCGGTCAACTCTGAAAACACAGACAGGTTTTGAAAGGAAGCTGCTAATAGCTAATAATTACCATATTTTTAAAGATGCCAACTTCTAAGCTAGATGTTTACAAATAGACCCCCGATCCTGTGTATTGTTCAAAAAGAACTTACACGAAACTCGTGTTGAGCTTCTGCCCTTCATTGTTTTTAAGGATCTTGCAATGGGCGTAGATGCAGAGGGAGAGAAGATCAAGGATCCCATGAGGCTCATTGTACCCATTCTACTGGATACCAACGTCAGTGTGTCTGACAAGATTCGCATTATCCTGCTCTACATCTTCCTTAAGAATGGTCAGATATCCACTGTTCTGTATTATTGTGACAAAAGCAGAAAAGCACACTCAGAATCTTAAATATGTATGCATTCATCTTTTGTTGCTTTAGTTCTGATTCATTCTAAGTGTTCCTTGTAGTTGCATGCATTATACCATATTTGAGTGTGCATGCTCTCATGCATGTGTGTGTAGACTGAAAATATATGCTGCATGTGTGTGTATGTCTGTGTCAGGTGTGACTGAGGAGAACCTGTGTAAGCTCCTTCAGCATGCCAACATCCCACCAGAGGACAGTGACATCATTTCCAACATGGCTCACATGGGCCTTCCCATTGTATCTGAGGTGAGCTATCCTTCTCCAGGAGCTCAATGTCTCAAAATGAACCATATTAAGACGATCTCTTCCTAAACCTAACTTAGTAGTTTTGTTGCCTATATCTAAGTTGTTAACAGTGAAGACGGAACTTTATTTTGAACAGTTTCAGGAAAACACATGAGAAATGAGAATATGCAAACTGTTGTATGAGGATGAGTTGAGTATAGGAACATTGCACACAGTGCAAAAGTGAGGCTCATTGATTGTGTTTTATTTTATTGTTTTTGGACAACAATAGACCTCCTATGGTACAAAGGAAGAAGATATATCAGGCTATGATAAACACACAATACTTGTATTACGTAAAACATAAGATTTTACTTGCAGTTTCTTTTGTTTTACAGTATGTGATCTAGTATAGATCACATACTGTTACATGAAAAGGCTATAGGCGTAACATTATCCTTTTATGAGGGCTAAAGATGGGCTTTTTTGTGGGCATGCCTTAATGTAGGCTGCCTACAAGAAACGCCAAGAGGGAATTTTTGGTGGTAACAGTAAACAGTCAGTGGATCCCTGTGAGCATGTTTGATGAGATGGTTACAAATTTGTAGGCATCATCGAAACTGAGCACAGGTTATAATCTATCTCCAACCCAAACTGAAAAGTTCTTACTGTAAAGGCCTAGATTTTGTTTTTAAGTTTATTTCCAATTTATTCACACTCTTTCTAAATAACCAAAACAATTAGAACGTTTTTAATGGCCACGTAAGTGTGAACACATACAAGGTACAGTATATGCATTAGTATATACAGTTTCTACTGCAATGCTTATGTGTGAATTGTGAAAGCCAATGAGTGATCCAGCATTGTTTTATCACAGGGCATCCCCAAAAAAGCCAAGAAGCCAGATCGCAAAGAGCGAGTCAGTGAGCAGACCTACCAGCTCTCCAGATGGACTCCTCTCATGAAGGATCTCATTGAGGTACCTTTCATGCTATAAGCTTACGCAGTGTGACTATAAACTAATATTAGGAATTAGGGCTCATGGACATTAGGGCTCATGGACATTTTTTTTAATCTTTAGGATTATTTACCTTTTATTGCTAATTCAAATATAATTAACATTTTGATAATGTTGTATCACTATCTGATGTATTTTTTGTTTTTTAAACAAATTAGAATAATCTTCCAGGTAATGTGTCAAATAAGACAAACTTGAATGAAGCATGAGTGGGGATATTAGTGGTGATGTGAATTGAATACAGAATTTCAACAACATTTGCAATACAAATACACGTGCTGTCAATTTCTGAATCTATTTTACGTTAATAAATAAACTCTTATAAAACAGATCAACTATTTACCTTCGTGCGGCATAATAATGCATGGGCTGTTGACTGGAACAGATACATTTATGACAGGATTTGGGTAACAGCTAGCTTGTACTTTCCACAGTGAGGAGCAGCACACCAGTAAGGCATCTTGGACTATACCATCCTTGCTCTACTTGGTCAACAGGAGTAAAGTACTGTCGTTATGGAATTAGCTTTAGCATTGCCATAGAGCTCGTTTTGGAATTTTCTCTCTACTTTTTAAATTGTTAACAGATTCAAACCTTTAGATGTTTCCGGTTTATAAATCAACAATCTCTCTCACTTGTCCCGCACGTTATTAACTCCTTATCGTTTTTATGGTTTCCTTCGTTAGTAGCCAATGTTTCCTCCTGCTTCTTCTTAATCAGCTGATTATTGGAATTCACTGCTTTAGTTAAACCAATCAGATCTTGCCACAATCTCCATCAGTCACTGCTGTCAAACTTGAAATCTGTTCTCCTCTCTGTTGTGGTCAGCTGTCATTTTTGGGGAAATTGTTGCGCCCTCCTTCACCTCATTCACCTCCACTCATCATATTCAGTGCCAGGTTGAGCTCTTACTCTTAATCACATCCAAATCTTCAGCATTCTCATCTCGTCATCACCACAACCGGTGTCCAGACTCCATACAGGGGTTTACAATTATATTTACGGATTCATCATCCCCATAAAATATATTACACCATATAATCACCAAAGACTATCCACATTCTCATCCTTTTGTGCACATGCCCATTAGATTATGTGTTCACTCAAAATTAAGTTTCTTCTGATTGAATTACAGTTTAGCTTCCAGCTTTTATAGCAATGTATTCATTCTTCCAGTTCTAAAATTCATTTTCTATTAGGCTATTGCAAATTTGGTTGAAATTCTATACTTCATTCATATTGCCACTGACAGGTTACTGTGATGATGTGGCATGCCCACGCAATGTGTGCATACATGAACAGGTTTCAGTATTTTTTCCATCTTGTTATAAAGCTTCAGAGTGATATAATGTGTATTATCATTTGGACTCTTAAGAACCACATGTTACAGCAGTAACCACCATTTATTTATTTTAGACTAATTAGAACTGCTCCTATTATGATAACATGGAAGCTTCTTGTTGGCAGCACACAGTCTACACATGGTCTCGTATTTATGACATTATATATAACATTAAATGCGTTAAAATGATGTCTTCATATAGACCACATTGCTGACCAGTGTAATTTGACTTTGGAGCAATATGTTCACAGAAACCAACATCAACTCTCCTACAACTGAACAAATCAACATTTTCAAACATATTATTGTTTTGTGACATGTGATGTTGTAACCTCATTCAAAAAGACGACAATAATAGGTCTTAGATATTCAGACCAAATATCACCAAGTTTTCAACCATATATCAACGTTAAAATCCTTGTTAGTGCTCACTGGGCATCTGGACCCATGTATGTATAACATTTTTAACATCCACCCAAGTAATAATTACAGCTGCAATTACATACAGTTTTTTGACAAAGTCTCTGATCCTCTTGTAATATCCTCTAAGCGACACACTTGTTTTGTATAATAGAGTGCTGAGAAAAATGGCAGAAAATGTAAAGCCATCAGGAGAGCAAGAGCTCATTGTCAGTGGTATTTTCCTTTGGAATCTTCCTGTGGAATGTCCATGTTTATTAAAGACCACATCCTGTGAATTACTTAAAATGTTGCCCAAAACAATGAGTGCATATTTCATTCCACAGCTCCCCCTCTAATGTTAATCCTGTAGTATTTTGGGTGAGAACTGTAACACGGGTCATTCTGTTTTTGGGGCAAACTAATATAGCTTATATATTTTTCCCACAGGATGCAATTGAGGACAAACTTGACCCTAAGCAATACCCGTACATTTCCCAGCGACAAGCATCTGCCAAAGCCAGCGCTCCATCAAGGTGGGTTGTGTTTTAATGCATGGTACTATGCCTACACTTTCGGTAACACATTACTTAAAATCACTGCCTTTCAATGTTTTAAAGTAAATGCTTATCTATGTCCTTGTTTTCCAGTGCTCGCTATGGTAACTGGCACAAGAATAGGGGCCCCACAGAGATGAAGACAGGGCCCAGGATCATCGTTTTTATTATTGGAGGGATGACGTACAGCGAGATGCGCTGTGTATATGAGGTCACCCAGGCCAATGGCAAGTGGGAGGCGCTGATTGGTGAGTTCAATGGAGCAGTACATTTGTGGACTATAAACTTTATCTTTAATTATTTTCAGTGAAATAGCACATACAGTACACAGTTGATGCAGAATGTTAAAACTCAATTTCAACATTACTGCTGAAACATTCTCTGGAATATAGTTTAAATGCATAATTAGGATGGATTCTGAAGAGGGTTTCAGCTAGTGAAGTATTAGCCTCTAGTTTTTTAAAAGGCCTATCTCTAATTTAACATGACAGATTTACCTCAATATTTCACTGTGATTTAGTGATCATTACATTCTTTTTAGTGGGTTGGGAAGAGCACATTTGGTCCAGCCTCTGGGATAAATCCTCCTGAGCGTTTGGATCTTGCTGATGTTTCTTTGTGACATTGTGTAATTATGTTCCCTGTGCAACTGATTCAGCAGAGCTTGATTCATTTCATTGATCATATTCTCTATGAGAGCTTATATGTTGTTGTGACTCTCAGAGAATGGTGTTGTAATAATCAATCAAGGATTCAGGATTCAGACCTTGCTATGGCTTTTCTCCCCTGTAGGTTCCACCCACATTCTCACCCCCCCTAAATACTTAAAGGAACTTCAACACCCAGACTTCCTGGACCCCAACACCCCTCCAGAGGGCACAGAGGAGCCACCTACAGAATGAAAAGACATTGGGAAGAAAATGCAAGTCATGATGTGATTTGTTCCCCCATGTCAATCCACCCGCCCAGTGTCTTACCTTTGAACCCCCTGCAGCAACTGATCCCTTTCTTCACCTTTCATATCTATATCCTTATCCACCAAGTGGGTTTCTTGTAAGAAAGCTATTTATATCTTGTCTTTTTTGAGGAGGCATAATATTTTATTGGATGATGATCCCCTTTACAATGTACAAAGTTTGATGCTATTTATCCCTGACATTTCCTACTTCTTTTTTTGCCACAGAGAGATGCTGTACGTTTAGAGGCCTCCTGGAGGCCCTCTGAAAATGTGTTAACTGACCTTTGCTGGCGTAGTTAAGATGAATATTCCTTTCCGGTGGTGTGGTACAGAACATAACATTTAAGAACACCGAATGAAAAATGAACTCAAAAACATAAATTGAAACTTGAACTTATTGAAAGGGCACACGTGATGCCTCCTGCTTACTACCGTTTTCCCCTGACATCAAGACAAACTAGTAGCGCCGCGATCAGCTGTTAAACTAAACCGCAGTCGTAGGTACCAAATCCACGGCCCGCCACTGCATTTAGTTATAACAAAACATGACAAAACAATCCAACAAAACTGCGGCACTAAAACACTCAAGAGAACGTAATTAACTACCGTAAAATTCGCCACCACGCTCACCCGAAAAGGCGCAATGGAAAACAGGCTGACAGCGAGCAAAACACAAAAACTTTCCTAACTTCTCTTATGCCTGAATTCTTCTTGCTCCTACTGAGTTCTGCTAGCAGCAAGGTAGCTTTCTGTTGTGTCGACAGAAGTTGACAGGAGCTGTGCAATGAGAAAATAAGCTAATAGGGAAAAATAATTAGAATACATGTAGTGTATTTGTGAAAAACAATTAAATTATAAAATAGCTATAACTTTGTGATTCTGTTCAGGCCAGCAGATAAGGCTTAGCTGGCCCTGACGGCCCACCATTGCAAAAAGTGTTCAGTCCAAGAGCTCCTGTCGAGCGCTCCTACCTATTCGCATCACGTGGCCTCCTCACGATATATTTTCTTAACACGGACTTACTTTTTTATATGGTCATTTTTATTAAGATACATAAAATGTATTCATTACGATGAATGGGGTGCAGTGTTCCCTCTAAGCTGCGCGCGTGCGTGGCCGCACAGGCCAGTCGAAGTGGCCGGTGCAATAGATTTTTTTTAGACCGCGCACATTTTTCAGACCGCACAAACGATTTTTTTTCAGGGGTTAAAAATCTTTTTTGCGCCAGTGTTTCTGAGATAGGAGTGAGCCATCTGCGCAATAATAAGATCTTTGATGTGTCGAGTCTTCTTGGCCAATCAGCGTCCCGTTTCTCGACATGCGCTCTCTGTACCTCTGCTAGCGCTCTGCCTCCATTAGCATCCCCCACCCCTGCTGTCCTCCTCCCAGCGCCAGGAGTGAAGCTCGCCCAGAGCGCCACATGAGCTAGGGCCGGCGCTGTTTAGGCTCCTCTTGGCGGGCCCTGCTCCAGCAGTTATAGGCTACCATGGCGAAAAGAAAGGCAGAGCAGGTGCCCCAGAAAAAGGTCTGCCTAACGTTCAAACATGAGTGGCTAGATGAAATAGTCCAAACTGACACAGGTAGGATGAAACTTTCAGACATATATAAATATGAAGATTATGAAGTTATTACATTGTTTATATAGGCTACCTTTAGAAAAAATGACACCATGTCCTAATAGGCCTATAATTATTGTTAAACACTGCATTAGCATTTTTCTTTCAATGAAGCTCCACTTAAATGTTGTAGCTTCTGAGAAATGACTAAACACCTTTGATACTTTTATTTTTATATATATATCATTATCAGTCATAACCAGTAAACCAGTCATAACCTCCCCTTATTGAAGTTCAACAAAGATCCTTTAAGTTCAACTAAACTGACTGGTAAAACACCATCATTAAAATGTTCCAAAAGTCCAGCCATTGTAAAGGATATTGAATAAATATCAACCTTGTATACATACTGATGCATTTGCTGTCATCTCTTTGAATCCCCTATGGCTAACGCAGGCTTGTGGTCATTTTCGGCAGGTTGTGAATTGCTCACAGTGCTGAAATGTGCGCTCAGAAGAAAAAAATGTTGCTCAGTGCTGAAAAAAATTAGAGGGAACATTGATGGGGTGGTGCTTGAGTTGTAGTGTGGCTTAAGTTTGCTTTCGTTTTAGCAGGGCACAGCTACGCGTCCTTAAGACGACATTGGCCTTGATGGATCTAGCCTTGATTTAAACTGCGCTCTGCTGATTGACAATATATAAGTTTTTCTTCCAATCAGTCCATCCATCCATCCATCCATTATCAGCTGCTTATCCGGGGTCGGGTTGCGGTGGCAGCAGGTTCAGCAGGCCGACCCAGGCTTCCCTCTCACCTGCAACACTTTCCAGCTCATTCTGGGGGATCCAGAGGCGTTTCAAGGCCAGCCGGGAGATATAATCCCTCCAGCGTGTCTTCGGTCTTCCCCGGGGTCTCCTGCCAGTTGGACGTGCCTGGAAAACCTCTAATGGGAGTCGTCCAGGAGGCATCCTGACTAGATGCCCGAACCACCTCAGCTGACTCCTTTCGACACGAAGGAGCAGCGACTCGACTCCAAGCTCCCCCCTGATGTCCGAGCTCCTTACCCTATCTCTAAGGCTGAGCCCGGCCGCCCTACGGAGGAAGCTCATTTCGGCCGCTTGTAACCGAGATCTCGTTCTTTCGGTCACGACCCAGAGTTCATGATAGGTGAGGGTTGCAACGTAGACCGACCAGTAAATGGAGAGCTTCGCCTTCGCCGATCTCCCGCTCCACCTTACCCTCACTCGTGAACAAGACCCCGAGATACTTGAACTCCTTCGCTTGGGGTAGGCAGTTTTGCCTCCTTTCCAGCACCCTGGCATAAGCTTTTCCCGGGAGGCTGAGCAGTGTGATGCCACGATAGTTTTAGCACACTCTCCGGTACCCCTTCTTGAAGATGGGAACCACCACCCCGGTCTGCCAGTCCATGGGCACTGTTCCTGGCCCAACAATGTCTAGCGCTTTCAGCATCTCAGGGCGGATCTCATCCACCCCTGGCGCCTTGCCACCAAGGAGCTTTTTGACTACCTTAGTGACCTCTGCCAGGGATATGGGTGAAACCACCCCAAAGTCTTCCGGCGCTGCCCCTGTTCCTCAAAGTGCTCTTTCCACCGCCCGACTGTCCACTGTCCTAAGTCCGGGTCAGCAGTCCCCCCCCCTGCTGAGAACAGCCTGGGGTAGCCCCTGCTTTCCCTTCATGAGCCGTCGGATGGTTTGCCAGAACTTCCTTGAGGCCAACCGAAAGTCCTTCTCCATGGCCTCCCCGAACTCCTCCCATGCCCGAGTTTTAGCATCCGCGACCATCGCAGATGCAGCCCTTCTGGCCTGCCGGTACTCGTCAGCTGCTTCAGGAGACCCCTGGGCCAGCAAGGCCCGAAAGGCCTCCTTCAGTTTGACGGCTTCCCTCACCCCTGGTGTCCACCACCGGGTTCTCGGGTTGCCACCATGACAGGCACCGATGACCTTCCGACCATAGCTCCGAGCAGCCGCATCCACAATAGAGGCTTTGAACATGGTCCACTCGAGTTCCATGTCCCCAGCCTCCCTCGGAATTTGTGAGAAGTTCTTCCGGAGGTGGGAGTTGAAGACCTCCCGGACAGGATCCTCCGCCAGACGTTCCCAGTTCACCCTCACTACACGTTTGGGCTTGCCAGGTCTTTCTAGCCGACTCTCCCGCCATCTGATCCAACTCACCACCAGGTGGTGATCAGTTGACAGCTCTACTCCTCTCTTCACCCGAGTGTCTAAGACATACGGCCGCAGATCAGCTGATACGATTACAAAGTTGATCATTGATCTCCGGCCTAAGGTGTTCTGGTACCAGGTACACTTATGAGCCACCTTATGTTTGAACATGGTGTTCGTTATGGACAAACTGGGGCTAGCACAGAAGTCCAACAACAAAACACCATTCGGGTTCAGATCGGGCAAGCCGTTCCTCCCAATTACGCCCCGCCAGGTTTCTCTGTCATTGCCCACGTGAGCGTTGAAGTCTCCCAGGAGAACTATGGAGTCGGCAGGCGGCGCCCTTTCCAGGACCCCTCCCACCGACTCCAAGAAGGCCGGATACTCCGAAATGCTGTTCGGTGCATAAGCACAAACAACAGTCAGAGCCTTACTCCCCGCAACCCGTAGGCGCAGGGAGGCGACCCTCTCGTTCTCCGGGGTAAACTCCAACATAGCGGCGCTCAGCCGGGGGCTCGTGAGTATCCCCACTCCCGCCCGGCACCTCTCACCCTGGGCAACTCCAGAAAAGGACAAAGTCCAACCCTTCTCCAAGAGCTTGGTTCCAGAGCCCATGCTGTGCGTGGAGGTGAGCCCAACTATATCTAGCTGGTACAGCTCCACCTCCTGCACCAGCTCCGGCTCTTTCCCCGCTAGCGAGGTGACGTTCCACGTCCCTAGAGCTAGTCTATGCTGCCGGCTATCGGCTCGCCCAGGTCTCCTGCCTGGCCCGCCGCCCGGTCTACATAGCACCCGACCCCGATAATTCTCCCCGCGGGTGGTGGGTCCACAGGGTGACTGCTGCTCCATGCTGTTTCTTCGGGCTGAGCCCGACCGGGCCCCATGGGCGAAAGCCCGGCCACCAGACGCTCGCCGACGAGCTCCCCTCCTGGGTCTGGCTCCGGGAGGGTGCCCCGGTTTCCCTTGTCCGGGCGAGGTTACTTCAGACCGTGGGCTGCTATTCATCAGGGTTTTTTGAACCGCTCTTAGTCTGGGCTCTCCCCCGAGACCTGTTTGCCTTGGGAGACCCTACCAGGGGCTGATGCCTTGGACAACATAGCTCCCAGGATCACTGAGCCACTCAAACTCCTCCACCACGTTAAGGTGGCGATTCATTGGAATCCAATTCCAATCAGTTTCAAAGAAAAACAGAACCACCATAAAGACCCCAAAACAAAATAATGGATACATTTCCTGTACTTGCTTTTCAAAAGTAATTCCAAAATGATGATCGGTTGTATTAAAAACTTTAACATTGCCGATTAGACTTTTTAATTAAAAAAATTACTTAAATCAGCCATATCCAGAGTAGCTCATTTATTTTTGGCCTATTTTAGACTAACAACCTAAAGGGGTAATTCCAGTTTATCACAATTTTGGTTTATTGTAATTGTTTTGTCCATCTATTCAGTTTTGATAACATTGTACTTACCAAAGTGCTGCTACACCAACGTCATTTCATTTCTAACTTATTAAATACCAACGTTAGGTCAGTGGCCCTAAGCTTTAAACGATGACACTGTGGGTTCCCTTCTAGTGTCAGTGTTGGATGTGGCAGGGAAGGGGTGTCAGTTTCCACTAGTTCGTGGGAAGTTACGTTTAGGCAACCAAACACTTCAGTACAACATATCCTCATATAATAGTTTGTATGATATATTTTTTGGGGGGGGCCTCCACGCGACAATTTCCGATGCCGAGGGGCACTGACCAAGTTGATCAAGAAAACACTGTCAGCGAAACATAAGGCGTTCCTTAAATTATGTATCGGGTATTGTAATTGTGGAATTACAATACTTCGCTTCAATCATTATACTAAAAGGTGATTATATACTGTCTTTTTTTTCAGGATCAACTGAACCCCTTCTCACCTTCTAAAAGCTCTCTAAAAGACTTGGAGAAAGAAGAACAGACCAGTTAAGAAGATCCAGTGCTCCCTCCTCAGCCCTTAGCAGTAACAACAATGCAGGACTTCTCCTTTGATCCCCCTGGCATGACACATCACATATACGCTTGTTAATTCATAAACCAAACTGTGTTTTGAGTGTATTGATGTTGATCAAAGTGTATTGGATGCGATTGGATTTGTATTGAATATAGTCAACTGTATATTGTGAGACGTTTATATCTTTGGAAGGGTAATGTATGTTAATTAGTTTAGATGATTGGATGATATTCTGGGATTGTGGGCTATAAATGTATACTGGACTGGGGCAATTAATCGACTGCTTCTCAGTTATAACAGAGCAAAATTGTATTTTTCATGGATTAGAAATATTATCGTGTATTATCTTTCTGTGTATTATCTTTGTCACCAAATCTCTACCTTATTTAATCAGTGTTTAGGCTTGAGTTAATTTATTGTCAGCTATTACATTCTTATTTTTATGGGTTGCTTTAACTGTGTTTTAATCGGTTTTATTTGTTTTTACTATGTGTGGCACTCTGAGATTCTTTTGAAGGAAGAGTGCGATAAAAATTAAATGCATTATTATTATTAGGCTTCATTACAGTAGCAAGCATGCCATACTGTAAAAATCATCCGATTTTTTTTTTTTTCATAATTCTTCTGACCTTGAGATTCTGATGGTAGCTGCAGATTAGGCATTTGAAAAAATATACAGTTGTTGGATTGTCGTACACGCATTGTCTCAGTACACAGCAGTGTTTTTGACAGGTTATTTTTCCTGTAGAGATCTATTTTCCTTTTGATTCACTGCGTTTGACTATAATGTTGTCATTAGTTATTGTTGTGTAGTGATACTCTGTAACTAGTAATCCACTGTGTAATCCACTTTATAACTAGTAATCCACTGTTATGTGGCGATATAACAGTAATATGATGAGTTGCATATCCACATTAATGAACATTTCTTGCTGCATGATGTGTGTCTAATAAAGTTTCTTCCATTACTAGTCATTTAGTGTTTTTTAAACTCTGCTTTCTCCCCTATAAGGACTTTGTAATATTTACAACATACAACCCTTCTATCCTTAGACCGCATGATGTATCAAAAGGAAAATTTGATAATTGTGGAGTATTCAGGTCAGTTCTGCTCACTAATCAAATCAGTATAACCAACAAGGCATAATATGTATTTGCAACCAGGACCCCAGACCTTCAGGGGGCCTGAGGCCCTGTTTGACTGCAGCAATGATCTTGACTGTTCCACTGTGGCGGTCCAAGTCACAGTGGAACAGGCAAAGCGGGGAAGGTCAGATATTCTGCTCATCAGCTATGCCCTCCATCTTTTCATGGGCAATGCCACAGTGTTTTATGGCCAGATGCATACAATCTCTCCAGTGTGCTCTGGGTCTAAACTGTGGTTGGACATGCCCAGAGAGATGGATCCTTATCAGATGCCCAAAACAGCTCAAATGGCTTGAGAAGGGGTTCAAGGCCAAACTCTTTCCAGAAATCCAGGCTCCCTTAGGATTTCTACCAGATAGCTGTGTGAAAATGCAGCACTAAAGCGCAACATACATTTAACTGATAAGGTCCTCAAGGTAGGTCCTGAATTTGTGGCGCTAGCTTGTGCATGGCCTAATGTCAAAACCAAAATGTATAACCCTTATTGTTCAATACACATTCTTAAATGGTATATATTCTGTAATAATTTGTTTAGTTAGATTGTTCCAAGTAGAGATCTAAACTCAAAGGAGATAGAGCCTTCACAATTAGGGCTCCTCGATTTTGTGATGGAATGATTATTGTTTTATTGTATAATTTGTGTTTTGCCATTAGAGTTTCTTCTTGTTCTTCTACATCATTCATATAAACTAAGCAATAGGATACACCCACAATGCACTGGAAGGGATCGATGGTCAATATGGTCGCTGTAACTAGGATTTTCCCCAGGACCCGCTGACTGGTTAATGCTGCCCTGACAACAAGCAGTAACTAATTATGTCATTAAGCAATACAGTACAGTTTTGTGATATGTATTGAAATACAAGTATGAAGTAGTTGAAAATAGATATGCTCAAGTCAACTAATAGTCTGAACTTGTTTACTCTTCACCTTTGATGTATTTTGAATATATATCTGCTTATGAATAATAATGTAGTCACATTTATTTGCTTTAATTTGTTTGTTTTGCTGACTCGTTATGATCAGCCCTCCCTTGAGTTTTAATGGGATTAACCTGGTTTAATAATCATTTCAAACGTACAGCTGTAATTTCTCATGAAGCCACTGGGTGGAGCCTATGCCAAACGCTGATCAAAGCTATTCAAATCGTGGGACAGATGAGGCTCTTTCAATATGAAAGCTTTGAAGCAGGTGAACTCACCCGTCATGGCAAGACCATTTCTCAAGTCATTGTTTTGAACATGATTTTTTTTCTGGTACGTGAAAAAGTGCGAACAAAAAAGTAGAGTCCGTGTTAATCCTGTGGAATCCTGTATTCTACCTGCCCAGTGAACATTATTCTGCCTGAAGATTATTTCATATATATATATATATATATATATATATATATATATATATATATATATATATATATTTCCTTTCAGAAATCTGGTGGGAATAATGCTCTGCAATATATCTGGTACAAGCTCTGTTTATGCAACGCTGTAGTCCACTCAAGGCCGCAAGCAGACAGGCAGCATACAATGTTGTGAGTCATTTTAATTTAATGGAAACCAGTATTTTCTAGAGAAAAGCTCAAAACAGCTGCTAATATAACCAGAACATCCTGTCAAGTATATACAGTGGGAATGCCACAATGCTCCTTCTCTGTGAATCAGTGGACATGAGAATACGTATCATATATATATATATATCTCATATATATATTAGGACGCCACTGTCCTTATGGGGGATTTCAATCTGTAATCTTAAGGAAAATGATGCTTAAACTCCACTAGCTTTAGAATTTTCCTACAAGAGGTAACAACACTATAGACCACCGTAAAGAAGAACAACCACATAAAGAAGGCACACACTGCTGTCCCCAAACCACATTTTGGCAGGTCTGACCATCCGGCAATCCTGTTACAGCCCACACATCACAAGGCTTGCACTAAACCAGTCACTGTTAGGACTGTGAAGATGTGAAATGACAGTGTACTTGCAGACCTGCAGGGTTGCTTGGAGGCCACAGACATGCACATCTTTTAAGAGGCCACTGAAGTCAGGACAGCCCTTTTAGTCTTTCATTTTTCTATTAATGCACATTTGTTCTTTAATGGTTTAAATACTTTTTTGTTTATTGTTATGTTATTAAAGGATAAGTGAGGTGTAATTCTTATTGTCAACAAAACTCAAACAACTTAAAAATATACGGTTTAATTACAGATGTTTAAAAGTAAAACTAAACTGTATTAAACGTGTTTTGTATTTATAAACATTACTCAAACAGGAGGAAATAGTGGATTTGTTAGGAACTAATTACAGCAGCGAATGAATCCACATTTTGTGCTCTATTGAGTATTTGTGGCAACAGGACAGTGTATGTGGGATTGAGTCAAATTGAGAGTGTTCATGGAAATGAAAGAACATGTCACCCATTTGTTTTGTCAGTTAAAAGAAATACAGACTGGGCCATATAAGGCTTATGATGATGATTACTGCATCCGAACATGGGATTTGTTGTCAATGAGAATATGACACAAAAAGTACAACATGTTAAAGGATTAACATCAGCCCATCAACAGCTGTACGTTAGACATTTTGTATACTATTTTGCACCATGTCTCAAAGAAATCTAAGCTTGTTCTTTCCTTTTTTAGGCATTTTTATTTTTTAACAAATCTGGTGTTCAGGCTTCTCTATTGTTTCTGCATAATAATGTGAATCTACAAACCTGAAAAAAAGTATTCTACCAAAGGTAAAAAATTCTCCAAACATCTCCTTGCCAGTGCATTTCTTTTCAAATAACATGCAAAATAACATGTTTACTTTAGTTTTTAATCAGACTTCTTTATTGTGAACAAACAAGAGATGTTAGCAGTTCGGCTACATCAGTCACAAAGGGGTTACATAATTGTGTTTAACAAGGTGCTCTAACCTCTCAGCATATAGTATATACACAGTACACCTATATAAATATTTTTCCGTAAAATATATAATTTTTGAACATTTGGCATTGACAAAAACAAAAAAACATTTTCACATCATTCAATATTCATCCCTTCATCTTTATGTTGCATTACTCTTGCATCTTATCAATAAAATCTCACTTCTTTAATAATCACAATTATTTTACTGTAGTGGATTATGTTATTAGATTACAAAAATATAGGATGAACCCAAATCTGCCCAATTTACATTGTGAAAGCATGCTTTCACAATGTAAATTGGGTAGTACATGTACTACTATTGTCTCTACTGTGGATCATAGTTAAAGTAATGAAAAGAACAGCTACTAAAATATTTCTCATCCCTATCGAACAAGCAAAATCTTTTGTTGGAACAGACCACACAAAAGCCACATATAGTGTTCCACCTGGTCTCACTCCCAATTTATCAATTACTGACGGTGGAAGATGGGTCAAACAAATACCTGTCCTTCACCCAGTAGACTGCCGTTTGTGCCCTTTGTGAAACGAAAAGTCACCGTTGATTTATTTTTCACGTAACTTCCGTACTTAAGGCCACTTCCTTAGTTTATTTCCTTAACCTAACTAGGTAGTTTAGTTGCCTAAAACTAACTATTTCACAATTTTCTTAATCCTAACCAAGTAGTTGAAGACTTTTAATACGTTTATTTTGAAAAAACAAGTGGAATTTGAGATTGTTGCTCAACATCTGTAGGTAAACATAGAGGAATATAAAGGAGTGACTTTTTGTAAGATATCAGACAAAAAGTTGAATGAGGTTGAATCAGTCTCTGAGATGTCAGAGGCTGAGATATCCTGAGTTTAAGTCTTAGTGTGGGTAAAAAAAAAAAAATCCTATATTTCCCTAATGCAAGCAATATCTTTTTGTTTGACTTGGTCATTTACCTTTCATGGTAAACTTCACCACTACATTTCAAACATGTTATTTTGTGATCATACATTTGTAGTCTGCAAGCTGAGAAAAACCCAATGGGTTATTTTCTCAGACTTGACAAAGCTCATACAACTGTTTTGACTAATAGAAAGCATTGTATGTGTGAAACTATTGGACTGTAATTGACATTTTTCAATATACAACTACAACACTAAAAATGATTAGTGTTCTGCATCTACAAATCCTGTAGCTTCAGCTTTGAACAAATCTGTAAAGCTATAGTGCAACTAGTGGAACTACACTAAAATATTTCCACCATAAGTCAATTTTTTTTTTCTTCTGAAACACATAAATGGGATGAGATTAATTCACCCAATTCCAGAACCAGTCAACATGTATCTGTAATTTCACCACAATGAAGTGACATTTTCTTGATTCTATTTTGCTGCTATTTTGCATATTATTTCAAAATACATGTACTAATTTTAAGATCGAGAAACCAAACTGCAAATAGAAACAGCATCGTTAACGCCAGTGACTGCTCATTAAAAGATACATGTTTTTAACCCTTACATGAAACCTAAACTCTAGTTGTTTTTAAATAGTTAAATAAACTCTTTAAAAAAGCCTCTTGGATCAGCTATAAAATGCATTGTCACAAATAGCTGAGTTCATGAAAACCTTTTAGATTTGTGATTCGTGGTTCGCACAGGAGACCAATGCTACAAACATATGATGATATAATAGATTATTATGCTTTCTGTAGATTAAACTACCCATGGAGTTAACATGCACATTAATGCAGCAATGTTTAAATGGATAGCATAATATGGTCACGGTTTCACAGTTGGAAATGAATACTTTATTAAATTAATATACGATTTAATGCAGAGTTGTTATATTACAATAAGCTGCATTAGCTTTAGCCAGGCAGACCTAATAAATCCCGAGCAGCTGTATTTTCATTTTTTCATTTAAAAAAGTAAAAGACATTAAATAGTATGGCTGTCTGAGTTGGTTGTGTTTTCTGAATATTAAGATATTCAGACTTGAACATAATGAAGAAGCTGCTTATCAAAAATCCACCACCGGAGTTGTGCCTTCTGCACACATCTGATTGAGAGCCTGACTTTCTGCCTCTGTTGCTCAGAGTTGTGCAGACCTTGTCTCAGTGTGGTGCTGATGAGGTTATCAGCGCCACACAGAGTGCAGACCATAATTGATCTCCACTGTGTAGGTATTTGCCTATGGTTTCATAGAACTGCACTTCAAGCTATTCGGGGAAGACACAAAATAAAATATATAGAATTAAGTGGTATTTAGTTAATCCTTAACAGAAATTAAATAGATAAAATCCTTGCTGTAATTTATACATCCATTTATACATTAAGAGATGTCTGCCTTCAGAGCAGCTCTGCCTCCCCAGATATTTAGAACAAATACAAGACACTCGAAGACTCACTTTACAGACTGGAATAACATTTCGTTTGTCTGTTTTTATGAATGATTTGGTGTGACACCCACAGTATCAGTGCTAATCCAGTCCTTCTGGTTAAACACATTCAGGGTTTGAAAACTAGTGAAACAGAAGAAAACATTCAATTGACATATGACTGTTATGAGAAATATTAATGTATTATCCTTTTCTAAATTGTGCAAATATTTGTGTTGAGTGCAATATTAAAATATGTGTTCACCAATCCAATCAAAATGAGGGCCATGATTATAGGACAACATATTGAATTGATACGGTTCAATTAAAACAGTGTCTTTGTTCCTCAGCTAAGCCCCATAAAGTGCTAGAGTCCTGGCTCAACAACCAGGAACTCAATTTGGTCCTTCTCTTTGATCTTGAATGCCTCCGCTATGATCTGGGCAGCATCCTTGTGCTCCCGACCTCTCAGGGAAATGCCATTGACCTCCAGGATGACCTGACCCACCTTCAGCTGACCGCAGTTATGAGCGGAGCCTCCTTTCTGTCAACAGGGACATGAAGGGAAGGGAGGAGAAAAGGCAAACAATAATTTTACATATTTATGAATATAGCACCATTCATACAATACATTATCTGTGAATAGTTAGAATGACAGCAAAGACACAGGGTTTCTACAAACAGTACAAGGCAACTTTCATGGTGTTTCAAAGCACGTCCTCTGCTGCTTTCGAATGATTTTTGTGCTCTGATAATTATTTAGCCTTTCAGAGGTTATTGGATATTCAGCCTGGCACTGGGCTTGTATTGGTCATGACTATGCGCCATGGTGCTAACCAAAGTCCTGATCCTGCTGCAGAGAGACGCTTTGGAGCAATGCAGCAGTTTAGGAGCTATCCGATACCTTGGAGAGCGTTGCACAGACCTGATAGACAGGAATACTGTCAGAATGGAGTGAGGATACATTGATTAAGCCCTTCTCTGTCACGACAGGGTGTGGTGGGACAGAGACTGGAGGCACGTTGAGGAAAAATCAAAAAGTACTTTACTAAACTGTTATGACTCGGGGCATCATGGAAAGAAGCCCCAACTTAGTGCTGTTCACCTCCCCGCCTGTTGTGATATGTGTTGCCTTGCCCTGTGTTTTTTTCATTCGCTGCAGGTGATTGGACGGCTACTTAGGAGGGAACCTGTGGGGCCGGCTCTCTCTCTCCAGCTTCCAACCGGGGCATGCTGCACAAGAGGGATCCTTGGGGTGGTGGGGTTAGGAAGAGTGTCGGTAGGGGTGAGAAGCCCTTTTTGTTTAGCCGTGTTTTCTCCTGTTTTCAGGTAGGGAAATAGGTAAGACACCTGTATTTTCTTTTGTTCCTTTTGTGGTAGGGAAGTTAGATTACGTGCACAGATTGTTTTGTTTGTTATTTTGGGCCAGGCTCACCCTGAAGAATTTATGACACCTGGTGGAAAATAAAACATAATTGAACTACTCCTCTGCAGCATTGGTCCTAATTTGGGAGGTGGGGAGACCCGTCCGTATGTTGCGCTCAGGCTCCCCTAGGCCGGGCGTAACATAATAAAGTAACAAGAAAAGGGAAACAAAATTAAAAAAGTATTCTGAAAAAATAACACTCGAGGGCGATACGGGCACACATACAAAGATAATCTGCTTTCCCTTGTCCCCTGCCAGATTGTCTCATATATACACAGGTGTAGGGCATGAACAATCAGGAGACACACATGGGCATGGCTGAGGGCAGGTGAAGGGAATGAACAATCCAGAGACACACATACACATGACTAACAGGGTGTTACATTATCTGTGGTACTACATGCTTTTGCAGTATATTTACTGAAAGGGTATCAGGTGGGTTTGGTGGAGTGAAAGGAAACTGTTGATTAGCATTGTTGTAGTCAAGACCACCTAATCAAGTCATGACCAAGACCAGAGTGTATCGAGACTAAGGCAAGACTAAGACCTTGAGGGGTTGAGACCAAGTAGAAACCAAAACAGCGCGAGATCAGAGTCAAGACAAGACCAATGTGAAACATGCAAACCATAGCCACTCCTCAAATCAATCTCAAAGATCCATTCCTATAAAATCACCTTGAGAAAACAAATGATGTGGAATTAACTTACAAATCAGAGTGTCCACAAAAAGAGGCAGAAACAATAGGCACGGTACAAAAAACAAATTCCAGAGAGAACTTTAAATACACATATAAATAATCAGACAACGATTAGTTCGAAAGGATGTGAACAGAACAAGGGCTGATTATACTATCGCATATTGTGCAACCTTTTAAAAACCAAGCCATTTTTTCTGAAAAGTGGTAATACCCATACTAAAACAGATCTAGCTCATCAACCACAAGGGCAATTTGAATAATTTAAACAGATATAATACAGTACCCCTTGTGAGATAATGTGTATGTTGTTAAAAAAAAACCCTAAGGGAGGATTGGTTTTAGAAAGGTTGTTAGATTTTAAATCTAAAAACATTTATTGTGTTATTGATAATAACAAAGCTTAGATATTACACATCAATTCAAGCAGCAAAGTGTTTCACAGGAAGACATAAAAAGGACAAAAGATAGCATACAATGCAGATACACACATTTCTACATAAATACATATTCATAAACACATTTGAATACGAGGTCTGTAAGCTAGAAGTAGCCTACAGATCGCGTCTTGTATCTCAGCACTACTGGTAATCGTTTTGTAATCTGTAATAATTCTTCGTCCAGACCACGTTTCTCATGTTGGGAAAAGTTGCGTCTAAATGACTGTCGCTTCCAGCGCCACTTCAGGCTGACCAGTAGCCAGTTTGATACAACAATGGCAGGACAGCAGAAAGCCACCTACTCATTTATTCCTGTACATGTATTCCTTTTGCCAGCCATGTATCCCATATAAATACATTTTTCCCGAAACATATGAAAGGGTTATTCCAAGTGGAGGAGTAGCTTTGTTTGTATTGAGCAATCCCCAGAATGTTGTGTGCCCTTACCCATGCCCACAGAGTGTTTGGTTTTTGTGCTAACGAGTCCATAACCTGAATGGAGCTGCTAGTACCCTTCCATCTTCACCCATGCAAGGTTAGATTCATAATTTGCCCAGTGTCATGCTATTGTATTAATTTCAAATGCTATGTTATACAATTCCATATTTCGAAGAGACAATTCCCCACTATATCTTGAGGCAAAGAATACCACCTTCAAAAAAGGCCCACCTAAAAGAAGATAAAGAAAATGTAAAAAAAAAAAAAAATGTTTAAGTGAACACTGTATTTAACACATTTGCACTCTTTACCTTGCTGTTAGACAGCCCTTTCTGAATCCATTGACAAAAACAATTATTTTACCTCAGGCTATAAGTTTGTGCAAAGATTCTACACCACACCATACAGGCGTTTCAAAATGAAAGTCAAAGATATTCCAAGCTGTACTAAATGCAGCCATAATTATATTGGTACGTACCTCTATGTGTTCTGAGACTGCCCATCTAATCTCTAGTGTCTAGAAAATATTCTGGCATTTCCAATTCCTAGACAGCCCACCTTATTTTCATTCAGTGATGACACACACCCTCAGTGATAATTCCAGGTTAGCCCTTAGGAAAAATCATTTTTGCCAGTTTAACCACCGCCAAGAAGACCACTTAACTCATGGTTCTCTCCTGATCCCCTATCGATAATGGAATGGCTGAATCATTTTAGGGATATTGCTCTCATTGCGCCATGAACAAATACACCGATGTAACTCGACTCCACATGATCAGATTCTTATCAAATGTCTCATGCTTGAGACTCGAGGCCTGAAGACGTGTGCAGTCTAATTTTTGACCAGTCATAGCGCCACCTACTGGTAACAAAAAGTAAAAGTTTCTATATGTTGGCTTGTTTCTCTTAGTAGGTAAATCAGATCGGCATTAAATTTCTTCCACACAAGTGATGCCAGCCCTCAAAGCTTTTGATGTTTCGTGTAATGCTGTTGCCGTGGCGACCCGTCCTTCGCAGTGAACAACAAAGGTGCTTTTGAGGAACTGAACATGCTCGAAACGTAACTAAACTTGGCGCACACACATTTAGAGGCAAAGATGTAGTTACCTGGTATGATTTTAATCTTTCAAAATGGCAATACGGCTCGATAGCGCCCCCCTTGGGCAATGTATTGCTATATCACTGCCAGACCCTCCAGCCCAAACACACAGTTGGTTTAGAGATCTGCATTTACTTTGACAGTCTGTTTTGTTACAAACACTAGATCACATTCACACATTATGTTGCAAGTTAAAAAGCCCCGATAAAATGACTACGGCGCTGATTCACACATTAAATATTGTCTAAGCCTTATCTGACGGTCAAGCAAGTTCCAGGTTACGTCAACCGGCGTCCGGCAAGTACCCTCGACGTGCGTGAAGGTGCGAGGGCCCGGTCACAGTTGCTTGCAGCTTTAATTCTTATTTATTTTTGTCTTTGCAAGGCAATGGTGATGTGTGTTATAGTTTGTGTTAAATGGGGTTTGTATTTGCATTAATTGCTGTCTGTGGTACCTTGTGTAGAACAATGTTTAACACTTCCGGAACTCGCGACGCAGATCTGTGTTTTACAATATTGACGTTTTGTAAATATTCATATCTACGCGATAAAGCGGCACAGAAATAGAATTCAAATTCAAGTGGAATCAGGAGGCTTTCCGCTTCCTTCCTCCTGTGAGCTCGAAGGCGATTCACACAGAGAGATAGGGGCAGGGATGTGTCGTGTGACGCGGTGCCGAAAGTACTCGTCACATGAAATCCGTCACCGTGACTTGTTGATTCGTGTGTCCGTCGACATTTTATTAAAAAAAACTGTACAGCAGGGATCCATTTGAAGATGGGTACGTGTTGTCCACATGAGTACAGTTGTCCACATGAGTACAGTTATGTTTTTACAAGAGATATGAAGAATTTCCAAAATCAAGATTATATTTTTCAGCTTTAGGACCATATTATGTGCCTTAGGACAATGGTCCCTCATTATATAGAGAGCGGAGATTGTTCTGTAAGTTCTTATATACAACACATGAGTATGTATCATAATGCAAGTGACTTTAAAAAGGGGAATTTAAGAATGATGTAAAATTGAGAAAATGATCTCAGACCCGAGAGTGTGAAGACTCTGAACATTAGAACAAAACAATGGCTTTGAACCATGAATCAGCCAAACCCTATTGCATCACTTCCTCACCTGAATGGTGACTATGCGCGGCAATGGTTGGCGTGTGTTGGCTCCCCCCTCTATAGCAATGCCAAGGGTGTTGGCATTTTTCACCACTCGTACCAAGATAGCTGTGGGAACTGGGTCTGGTGAGCCACTCTGCTGGGTCAAAACATAAAAACATAGATAAGTATTGTTTTTGTTTATTGTTGTTCTATTATCGTATGTTAATTAAAAAAAGCTCATGTGTACGACCAATCACCAGGAGTATGGTGAATAGTCGTACACATGAGCCTCTGCCGCAGTGGCAAACATTTAAAAAAAAAATGTAACTGTGTAAAGAACAGACAACACAAAACACAAACAATAGTTCATAACAAAAGAAAGTGAGACTGTGAGATACAGAAATCAACTAATTCATCATCATATACCCACTGAGCCAACATTCAAGATGGAGCCACTGCTCACCTAGTAGCAAAATGGCTAAACCAGTAACATTAGAAGAAAGGCTAAACCAGTGGCACAAAGCACCCCCACTGAAGTGAAAAGCTGGTTCTGACTGAAATCAAACAAGTACTTTCATGACGGCTATTTTGCTGCATGTAACAGACATGTTTATTTATTCTTATATAAAAGAAAGGCTCTGCCCTCTCAGGGATTCCCCAGAACCATTTTGTCCGAAAAACGCCTTATGACTGAAAAGGAGCAAAGATCCTTTAGCTAGAAGCTAATAAAAATGAGCTAGTATGCTATATACCAAGTGGCTAATCAGGAAATAAGGTGCAAGTGCACAGCTGGGTCTGGAAGGTCAGATGACCAGTAAAGGCAGAAATACTGTGGGGACATCTGAGGGGCAGGTAGGAAATGTAGTCCTTTCATACAAGGAAGAGGGTAATTGAAGCTGGAGTCTAAGTAGTGTCAAATCCAATATCAGCAGTGTGTTATATGATATGTTCTTTTAACTGTTTAAAAAGCTCAGCATAGTGTATATTAGGGCTGGGCGGTATATCACGGTATTTTGTAAGATTCTGCCGGTTTCACGGTATTTTTTTTTCCAAATAAACACATTAATTTATTGACGCCGAAAAGGACTGCCATCGTTATTCACCACTCGCTCGCAACTGGCCAGCAGCTGTTTTGATTGGTACATAGGGAGCTAAACTGGAGGGATTTAGGACCCAGGAGAATCCCTTGATACTAGTGGCGCATGCGTGGCCGTAACGACTATCGTCATTCTTCGGCAGGCAGCAACATTTAATGTTTACAGTCACAGATACTACAGCCGTCTGAGCTACTTACGTCTCACGGATAGAAGTTGACTCAGTCATTTTTTGCACACATTTTTTTGTCAAGTGAGTTAACATGAGACGTAAGTAGCTCGGTCCGCTGCTCCTTCAGCTTCAAGCTGTGAACATTAAATGTTGTTGCCTGCCAAACAGCGGCGACCGGTATGACGGTATGTGAAAAATTCATACCATACGGAAAACTGAGACCGGTATACCGGTTCAACCGGTATATCGCACAGCCCTAGTGTATATCTTTTCTTTGTTTCTTCATCTCAGATGAAAAAAATGACTTGTGGAAACTGATTTGCACTGTAAGCATATTATAAACCTAATTTTCTCCGTTCAATTTCTTTTAAAAATGCCCATTTTTGTTCTGCATTTCTTGGCTAACAAGACAATTTAGTTTTTAAATAACAAGCGCAGACCCTGCAGACCATCTTCTTAGAGTTTGATAATGAAATACATATTTAAACTACTGTCAAATTATTTACATTTTGTTTTACTTTGATGTGATTGTCCATGTAACAGTATTCTCCTTGAATGCAAATTGAGAGAATTCATCTGTTTGTTTGATTGGATGAAATGGTTGAATAAAAGCTACGAGCAACATGGTAAATCGAATGATTTGTTGAAGTGGTTATTTAATGACAATGTGAAACCCTCACTTGTCTGATCCCTGGAAGAAGTACATGGGTTCCTGGTTGTTCCAGATGGCCTTGCTGGTTCTTGCTGGGTCGAGGGCTGCCATCCTTACTGAGGCCTCCTGCCTCGGCTATATCCACCCCGCTGTCCTCACTCAGAGTCTGGCCACTGTCTGACAGCTGGGACAGGGTGGCCCCTGGATGAGACACTATAATGTTTACGATATACAAACAATCAATACATACAGAAATACAGGGTTTCAATCTCAAAGGTCCACTGGAGGTTGAAAGACACATTGTTATGGCAAAAGTCAGAAAAGCCAGGTACCATAATGCCAAGTACATTTTGCAGAGGGGGTGGGGAATCTGGTTTGGATACAATCACACCAACTGTCTAAACCCTAACATGGGTTGATCGCTAAAAAAGGATTATAACCAAACATTGTGAATTATAAACTGGGAAACTACAACACACATCACCTGAATGTGTGGTGAGATAATGTGGGTTCTACAGCTTATTGAACAACAGAGTCTTGCCAAGCTTCCACCTCTTAATAATACTGTTTTGGGCTGTGATAGCCTCCCGGCTTGTGTTTGCTGTATGCCATACTGGTCAAACATGGTCTTGATTTGGTTTACATTAATATATAGTGATATATGTAACAAACAGTGTATCTTTTGTTTATATATAATTTTCACTGAACTTAGTCAAGAAAAGGGAGAGGTATTAAAGTGAATTGTAACAAACATAACAGTTTTTTACGACATGTTTCATCACGTTACGTTTTTTTTACAAGCATGTCTGAACTGTAACGGAATATAACGGACTTTAACGCCAATACACAACCCAAAAACGTTAGCTAACGTGATATCAAGCTGACTAGCTTTCCATTAAAAAACAGGTTGGGAACGATTTGATGGGGTAACGTGACAAAAATATTATGACACAACTTGGATGGCTAGTTACCTTCGTTCGTATAGGCGGTAACTTTAACTTGGAGTGAAAGGATAAAAAGTTGGAGGGAAATGAAGACGCTGTAGACATCTTAACACTGATTGGCTAAGACTTGACACGTCACATCAAATATGTTTTATTGTGAAGATCACAATATCACCTTTTCTCCTTGTCTCACTCCAATCTCAGAAACGCTGGCCGGCCAGTTGACAAACAAAAACTATTCGGTTATAATTCAGTTAAATTTGAAAACTGATTTCTTTCTTTCTTTCTTTATTTGATTTGACAGTCAGTTCTTGAGATACAGACGTTGAAAGATCTGCTAGGCTACTTCAATACATATGGCACTAAATCATAGAGCAAGTTAGACATTTTCTCAAACTGGACCTTGTTGAACATTAGTTGAATACCCCTGCTATAGAACTAGGGTACAACATTTTTCTCATGTTTTAGTTGGTCTATATGCAGTCTAATTAACGAACAATGTGATGTAATGTTATGGATTCCATCGTAATGAAAAGATTTAACAGAACATTTCATTGCTAAATAGCATTACAGATAAGAGGAAAATATGGATGTGTGTAAGTAACTGTCTATAAATACCATCCCATAAGTTATTGGTTGGTAACAAATTACAATTTTGCCCAATAATTTGATCTTATGTGGAGGCATACATTAGATGTATTTATGTACAGGGAGTCAACACCCACAGCCAAACACAGACACACTCACAGAGACACAACTTGAGTACCTCTTTGCTGTTGTGTGGAGTCTGCAGACAGCCGGTTCATGTCTGTTATGACGACTTTCCGGATGAAGGCAGGTGAGCAGGGCTGGTCAGGACTACAGGGTGAAGCAGTAGGTGTGATGAAAGAAGGGCAGGGGGAGGGGCAGCGGGAGGGACATGGTGTAAGATGGGGTGATGGATGAGGGGATTGCATGGGAGATGCTGCCTTGGATGAGGACGCAGACTTTGACAAGTAGCAGGACTTTTCATAGGAGCTGGATCTGGAAGCGAGTTTGACAGATACCTCTGGCTTAGCAGAGCTAGAGGACTGGTACAGAAAGCCTGGGCAGGTGTGGTGTCCTGAACTGGCCCGATTGTGGTTGGCAACATGGTTGTGGAAGTGATGAGCGAAGTGGGGGCTGTACTGGTGTTCAGTTTTAGAGAGTTGAGGGGAACTCTGGCATGTGTGATAGAGTGCATTTAGCGAAGTGTGGTGGCTTGCACCAGAGCATGTGCGGTGGGCAGAGACTGGTGAGGGCGGCTGGGTGCTGGGGAGGGCTTTAAATGACTTGTGGAGGCAATCCTGAAGCAGCCAGGTGGGACCAGTGAAAAGCAATCCGGAACGGGGCTGCAACTGCCGAGCTGAAGGCGTCTGGTTATGCTCCTTCTCCTTAGATGGCTTGCTCTGAGTCTGGAGAAGGGCAGTCTTGAAGAATGGAGAAGATTCATCTGAAGCCTGCATTTCATCCTGTCAATGAAAATAATGCAACAGTATACATGAATCCCACCTGGAGGTTGTAGCTCCTCTCTTGGAGCCTAAGAAATTACAAAAGGAAAAAAAAAAAACCTTTACATTACAATGTTTAAGATCTCAGTCCTGGTTGATATATCAACACCTGTAGCTATACTAGCATTCAGACGTTTGGGGTCACTTAGAAATGTCAGACGCAGAGCCGCCAGCGTGTCTGAGATTGGAGTGAGAGACTGAGAAACGCTGAAGTCGTGATCTTAGCAAAAATAGAACATCTTGGATGTGACGTGTCGAGTCTTGGCCAACCAGCGTTAAGCGTTAAGCGTCTACAGCGGCTTTATTTCCCTCGAACTTGTTGTTAATGGAAGCTACAGGGCTCTCAAGTGTCACGCATTGAGCGTGACTGTCACGCAATTCGGTCTTAAGTCACGCCCTCCCGGCACACATCGTATTTCTCACGCTGAAAAAAAACTCTAGGCTATTTAATGTGCCGCAGCGCGCAAACATGACCTGGTCGCGCTGCCTTCACCATGGAGGAATCAAGCACGTCTCCCCGAATCCCCTGGACTTATCAGCCAATCAAAAAAAAGAAATGGGCTACACGAATAGCCAATCAGAAAAACGTATCTGTTGTATCTGGGTGAAATGTAATCCAGCAACCAATGAAAATGAAGCTAATAATAATAATATGGGGGGGAGGGAGGCTGGTCTGTGGGCATACGGGGGGGGGGGGGGCAGGAGGGGGAATATGTCACTCTTACCTGTCTTAAAAACTTGAGAGCCCTGAAGCTAGTCAGCTTGCTAGCTTGCTATCACGTTCAGCTAACGTGTTTGGGTTGTGTATTGTCGTTAAAGTTACGTTATGTTCCGTTACAGTTCAGTCTTGCTTGTAAAAAACCGTAACGTGGTGAAACATGCCGTCACCCCCCGGTCTGGTTCAGTTCACGCTGTCACTCGTTAACGTTAAATCGGTACACTGGCGGATCTGGCTGCAGGTTGTTTTTTTACTCAAAGTAGACTGAATCAAATCAAATTAGTTGGGCTTAGCCAACAACGTCATTTTGTGGTCGTAAGAGGCCCAGAATGAAATAGTTTAAGGAAGAGGACTCTATATGCAGCGCAGCTTGATGCAGAGCTGAGATGAGGTGGAGCTGGGCCTGGAGGTTTCGGTCAAAACAGACGTGAGAGGAGCAGTACAGCTTCCTACTGTCCCAGTGTTTCATACATATTGATAAAGCAGGGCATGCTAAAGCAGCCTCTACTCCAAGGAGATCAATTACAGTAAAAAGGCAGATGTAAAGCATACATGTGTATGTTTTTAGTGTTAGTCCATTTTAATCTAATTTGTTTAATTAACAGCTCGGAGATGTTCAAGGAGCAACCTGTTTGTGCTTTCTGAACATGTTTTGCACTGTGAATTTGCACTGTCACTTCTGTTTTTGAACAAAGGGTTGGAAAGTAATGTTTTTTTGCTTTTTTATCCGATTCATCGAAAAAATAATCAACCGATTAATCGATTATTAAAATAATCGTTAGTTGCAGCCCTACATAGAAGACTAATGGATGATTAGAAAACCTTGAAAACCCTTGTAAAATTATGTTAGCACAGCTTAAAACAGTTATGCTGGTTAGAGAAGCTATACAACTGGCCTTCCTTTGAGCTAGTTGAGTATCTGGAGCATCACATTTGTGGGTTTGATTATACTCTCAAAATGGCCAGAAAAAGAGAACTTTCATGTGAAACTCACCAGTCTATTCTTCTTCTTAGAAATGAAGGCTATTTCATGCGAGAAATTGGGAAGAAACTGAAAATTTGTCTAGGTGACCCCAAACCTTTGAACGGTAGTGTATATACTTAAAATACAGAGATGGATTCAAGATGTTAGCCGATAATAAATAATTGAAGAAGGGGGAAACAGCTAGTCTGGCCTACAACTCTAAAGCCGTACACAGTTGCACACAAACAGAGTGAGGTTTTAAAGACTATTATAATACGGGTAGATCAAATCAAGCATTCTGATTGGTTGAGAGTGAGTCACGGGGTGTACTTTATTCAGCCATAAAGTACAGTACAGCCTGTTTACATTTACCAGAGCGTTCCATATCAGTGCACACTTAAAATAACAGGTCGATTTAATTTGCGCGACCATTAGTTGTCATTTCAAGCTTGACAGTTACCAAACATGTTTCGTGTAAACTTTGATATTTTGGGGGGGAATGACTTTGCAATGACTTTTGATGAGAATGTCAGCGGTGAATAATGTATTTGTGGTCCCTGTTCCTGCTGTACAGTCAAACGTTGATACGGCTCACAATCAGGAGAGCAGAGCAAATAACGCTCTGAGAGAGACTAGTTAGCGGGAAGCGAGTGCGTAAAACAGGAAACTAAGTTGAGGAATGAAAAGGCTTTGATCACAAAATCGTGATGATTTCCAGTGAGAGATAATTACATCGGTAATTTCCCGACGCTAGGCAAGTTCTCTCAACATCATAGAGGAGAAAAATGACGGAGAAAAGACGGACAGAAGCAGCGAGAGCACTTCTTTACATGGGTGGCTGAGGGTCATCCTCCACCTGCTTTCAACCGGCCTGCGATTTACTGAACAGGTAGTCAGTTTTATAGTCCCGTATGTGCATCCCGAATGTGTATATATACACATACATGGACAACTACAACATATTTTTGTTATATATATTAAAATAAAGCTGAAAGTCTTCCAACCACATATTGACTGCTTTATTTAAAATCCATTGCAGTCGTGTGTAATTGGGGAAATAATAGTTCAAATACTTATGGCCCTGACTGTATATGGAAATCATTCACAGACAAAACAGTTTGCCTTGCATATGCATATAAAACAATAGGCAAATGACACATACCAGTTCAATGTCTTGAAAGGCATTTGTGTTTTCCTCCTGGTGTTTTTCTTTCCGTCTACCAATTGTGCCATCAGTCTGAAAGAAACAGTATGATGCATTGTATTACTGCAGGACTAAATCTGAAATACTTAGGTATGGTTTTAGCTATTTAATGCAGATGCCTGATGGATGGGATTGTCCCCGCAGGGCAACACGCACAAGAAAGTTAAGACAGTTTGGCGGTTTCACGGTTAAAAAGCAATCAACCAATAAGCACAGAGGAGGGACTAACGATTAGCCAATCAAGCATTGTCAAGCAAAGTCAGTTGTGTGCTGGAACCATGCTTTTGCAAATTATGTTTGTTGCTTTGGGTCCGTTATTGATTTATCTAAAATGCTGTTAGAAACCTCCCGAAATTCACTCACACTACTACGCTCCTCCGTGCCCTTCACTGGTTACCGGGGGCCGCACGCATCCGATCGGGTCCAATCTACATCTAGGACATGGTAAAAATCGCACACCCCAGCTCGATAACTCCGCTTGGCTTCTGCCAATCGGCTTGCAGCTCCGTCACTGCGAGCTAAACACTTAACAAAGTCACGACTGTTTGCTGTCCTGGCTCTTCAATGGTGGAATGAGCTTCCCATTGACATCAGGACAGCAGAAAATCTCTACATCTTCCGCCGCACACTAAAACACTTATTTTTCAACTATACCTTGAATAAAGAAAGTAGCACCTAATGACACTTAGTTATAGCACTTTATAGTTTAACTTTCTTGAAGAAATGTACTTTCTCGATTCTTGTTGTTCTGAGTTTGTACACATGGTTGAATGCAATTATTGTAAGTCGCTTTGGATAAAAGCGTCAGCTAAATGAAATGTAATGTGCTCATGCCTACATATGCCATTCCCCATTCCTAAGTTCCCCATCATGCCCATGTACAGGACTGTATGTTTTGATCCTATAAACACCTACTCCAAATGATGTCGACAATATTACAATGGATGTCACATTTTTGTGTGCAGTAGATACAGGATCTACCATAGCAGGGACGGTGTGGTCTGCATCATGGATCACAGAAGCCGAATGGTTGCAGTGGCCCTGTGGATGCAGCACTCCCAGGCCTCTATGCCAGCTCTGGTGGGCTTCCCTCTCACGGTGCAACACCAGCCTGTCGTACAACTCAAGGTCCTGGGGAGCCACCAGACTCCTCACCTCAGACAACATGGACAACTGCAGGATTGGAGAAGAGGAAACAAAGCTGAGATAAGAGCATGCATGACGGAAAGAGCAGAGAGTTGCTGAGGTCAGGCTGCTTTAAAGTTACTATGGATGTTAAATATGTGATAACAGCCCCTTTCAAGTTGTTCACTTGCTACACACTGTGTCTCAGGTATAATGAACCCACACAATGTAATTTGCAAAGAGCAAGGTTAGTCTTAGGTCTTAACGTAAGTAAATAACAGAAATCACTGAAGGATATGCCATATGTCAAAAGAGATCATTGTCATATACAGTGCATCCGGAAAGTATTCACAGCGCTTCACTTTTTCCACGTTATGTTACAGCAGGGGTGCCCACACTTTTTTGGGCTCACGAGCGGCTTGCAGCTCTTCTGGCGTGGCTGCTGGGGTCACTGACTCCAAAATGGAGGACGAGGAGCAGCAGAACAAAGCGGAGGAGCAGCACAGTTCTGCTGCTGCGGAGAACACCAGCTCTCAGGATGCTCTTGAGGTCGACATGGAGGAAGAGGCCTCCACGAGTCTTGGGGAGTTCACTGGGAGCACAGAGGCAGAGCAGGGGGTCGCCAGCCAGCAGCCAGGTGTCGGGTGGAGGCGACCTGGAAGAGAACTCGGGTCCACTAGTCGCTGAGAGGACCGGGGGAGGACAATCCACAGATATTTATGAGTTAGAGGAGGTCAACAGGTTTCTGGATGAGACATTTGGGAAAACGGCGAGAGTGAGTGACCACTTCAGTGATACCGTTAAGTTTATTAGGTCTGTGAGCAGTTTTAAGAAAACTATGGGGCCTGACCTTGTACGCAGGAGGAAGGGCTACCGCCTCAAGAAACGTGTCACCGACCTGAGGGAGGAAGGAAGAAGCAAGTAGAACTGGTAAAACTGAAAAAAGGACAACGAGGAATTATTTCCTCTGACGCCATGTAGGTCTAGAGGTGGAGGACACGGACTGAAGGGTGATGGACAAGGTGAAAGCTTTCAGGCGGCTCTCTGCTCTGTGGGGGAATGATGATGATACGGTTCTTTCTGGTTTTTGTCTAGGAGAGTTTTTAGTTGTTCTATTTATCATCTCAACCGCCCTGAAGATAAATAAATAATGTTAGATTGTGTCGTCCTATAAATGGTGAAATAAATGTATTTTTGAAAAATTCCCTCTCAGAAAACCGTGTTTCTTGTCAGGGACGGCGTCCTCTGAGACGTCGTCCCTGTCTTTGAGGCATGGAGTGCGGGTTCAGCCCGACCTGTGTGTCCCGGTGGATGCGGTTCTCCTGGCTGTGGGAGACCGTAGGGGTCACGCAAACCTGAACTACGCCTCCAGGATGAACCGAGGGGTGGTGGTGTTTTTGAAAGAGGAGCGCTATGTGGCGCAGTTAATAGCAAGTGGCGTCCCCGCTGGCAGTGCCCTACACCCGGGTCACCGTGTCCGGGGTCCCCCCGTTCATCCCCAACCAGGTGCTGGAGCGGGAGCTGCAGCGCTCCGAGAAGCTAGCAAGTAGCCTCAGAACTGTTGGGCTGGGCTGTAAGAACGACAAGCTGAACTGATGTCCAGTCCTTTAGGAGACAGGTGTTTATGTTCCTCACCTGTCCGTCTCAGACGCTGGAGGTCTTGTTTAGGGTGAAACATGGGGAGGGACACTACGTGGTGTATGCTGTATGCGTCAAGTGTTTTGAGTGTGGGGGTGTGGGGCACAAGTGGGCCGCTTGTCCGCACAGACCAGCCGAAGGGCATCCTGGGCCGGGGGCCATACTGGCGGAGGAGCACGGGCCGGCCGAAGGGCACCCGGCTCCGCTGGGTAGCGAGACAGGTAAACAGAGAGCGGAGTTAGGCGGAGGAAAAACTATTGAGGGGAACTCAGCTGTTCTGAGTCCAACAAAAGGGAGAAAGAAGGTAGATAAAGCACAGTTGGCAGGAGCAGAGGAGAGGATGTGCAGCAGGCAGCAGTAAAGAGTCGACTGCAGACCAGGCTGCTGGTCCAGAGGTCAGTGAGGCTTGTATTGTGGAGGAGGAGATGGAGTACAACACTGACTCTGACTCTGACTCCCTCGCATGCTCCCAGGCTTAAAGTGGAGACTTGTATAAACTAGAGGAGATCAATAACTTCCTGGACGAAACGTTCAGTAAAGCTGTTAAAGTTTTAGACCATTTCTCTGATGCAGATACATTTGTAAAGAGTGTCTTAGCTATACAGAAAGGGGTTGGGGTGGGGAAATTAGATGAGAAGAAAGGTTACTGTCTGAGAAAACACCTGACGACTCTTAGGAAGACAATACCGAGGAACAAAGGTTCCAAAAGGTCAAGGCCCAAGTAAGTCCATCATGGATGTGCTGCACTTAGTTTGTCTTTTACCGTTTGTTGTCTACGTCACTGCTCTTTTCAATTTTCCAATGCACAAGGTGAGGTAAATTCTTTAAATATTAATGGTGGGAGTGACCAGGAGAGGAGAGTGGTCACTGCAGTTATCATTAAGCAGAATGGACTTCTTCTGGTCTGGGCTTCACTGGCTGAGAGCTGCGGTGCTGCACCTGCCGGTCCGGGAGGGATGGCAGGACCTGGTCTCATCGCATCACACACCAAAGCCTTCAGACTGCCGATGGCAAAAGACTGCTGTACGGTTTGGGCCTGCCATGGACTGATGCTGCCTGTGATGCTGCCTGCTGAGGAGGGATGGTCTGCTGAGGAGGGCTGGACGCTTTGGGAGCAGCTACACTACGTCCCAGGCCCTGTCGTCGGTCAGCCGGAGATCCAGACTGAGAGAGGCTGGCTGTGTGAAGCTGGGTCTTATAATGAAGACTTCCATCCTGCATCTAGCGGAGCTGACCATCATCCGGTCCAACAGGCTGCTGCTCGGGCTGCTGGAGGGGGTCTGTGCCAGACCTCTGGCTGTCTTTCCTGCTGTGGGACAGTGGAAGGATGAGGAGGACATCCTGCTGTCGCTAAGGACAGCCCAGTTGAGGGACCCTAATGTTCTGGGGAGGAAAGCAGCGTACCAGGTTGGGAAGGCCTCTACCTTGCGTTCTCTGGCAGAGGTGAGGGTGTCGAGGTGGACTGAGGTTTTTGGCAGGGGATCCTCTGCAGGGGGCTGTTGGTCCCTGTACAGACCCCCGGTAGACAGAGCCCCAGTAGACAAACCCCCGGTAGACAAAAGGACAGGTGACCCCAGTGGAGGGTTGTACATGGGGGCCATGCTGATTGCTCGGCTCAGGGTGCATGCTTTTTTTTTTAGACAGACAAAAAACCCAGACTTCTTTGTGGACATTTGGTCTCTGAAGGACATTCTGTGTGCGGTCAGAGACAATGCTATGGTTTACTATTTATTTTTTAGTTTTGTAAGTTTGTGATAAACTGTAAATTAAATTGAATGAGTAATAAAGCTCTCTCTCTCGTGTGAAACCCGTGTTTCTTGTCTTTGAGGCATGGAATGCGGGTTCAGCCCGACCCGTGTGTCCCAGTGGAGGCGGTTCTCCTGGCTGTGGGTGATCTTAGGGGTCACCCTAACCTGTGCTATGCCTCCAGGATGAACCGAGGGGTGGTGGTGTTTTTAAAAGAGGAGCGCTATGTGGCGGAGTTGATAGCGAGCTGCGTCTTGCTGAACGGCGTGTATCTGTAGGTTTCCTCGCTGGCAGTGCCATCCACCCGGGTCACCTACACGGTGTCCCCCTGGTCATCCCCAACCAGGTGCTGGAGCGGGAGCTGCAGCGCTACGGGGAGCTAGCGAGTAGCCTCAGAACTGTTGCGAAAAACTGAAACATGTCCAGTCCTTCAGAGGACAGGTGTTTATGTTCCACAGCTGTCCGTCTCAGACGCTGGAGGTCTTGTTTAGGGTGAAACACAGGGAGGGACACTACGTGGTGTATGCTAGCACAGGTAGCGTCAGGTGTTTTAAGTGCGGGGGTTTGGGGCACAAGCGGGCCACACAGACCAGCCGAAGAGCGTCCCGAGCCGGGGACCACACCGGCGGAGGAGCACGGGCTGGCCAAAGGGCACCCGGAACCGGGGGCCACACCGGCGGAGGAGCGGACTAACACCGGGGCTGCTGGATAGCGAGACGGTGGAGGTCGCTGCTCCGCAATGAGGTGAAGCCCCGTCCACTTTTGGGGAATCTTGCTCAGACTTGCTCTTGCTCTTATGCTGAAAATATTTTTTATTTTTTTAAAGGCAAGGAGTTGCGGATTCATTAGAGATAAAAGACAATAGGGTCTAGTATTCATATCAAGGTCATATGAGCTGTAGAACTCTAGAGTCCCCTAATTAGGGGACCCAGGGTGGAACTGGTGCTTATAGCTGATGTTTATAAACCATTAATATAGCTATTTTTTTACAGCTTACAAACCATTAATAAAGGATGCCTCATTAGAAAGTGCTACCAAAAGTTGTATGAACAAAAACCTTGTTAGTCTTATAATCTATATTACTTTTCAGATTTTTTTGTTCACAAGCTTGAAACATTAAGCTCCCGTTTAGACCCCACAAGTCCCCAAGCTGCTGTACTTTTGCATGTGTGTTAAATAGCTCAAAAAGAGCCATGGCCAGTGGCTCCACTTCTATGTGTCCCTCCTGGTACTCCTGCAGGTAGTAGGCCATGGTCTGCCTCTCTGGCTCCGTTAGCAGCATGTAGGCTTGCTGCTCTAGAGACACCTGAGCACCTGGGGGGCCTACACCTCTGTAGACTGCTGGCTGGAGGAATAGATAGGTTGAAAGATGAAAAGACAAAAGGAAGAGAGAAAAACAAAGTGAGGTTCACATACAGACAGGGATAAGAATAGTTATCTCATTCTTCAAGCCCAGTAACACGCAAATAGAAATTATTCAGATGTGTGCAAACTTTCCATCACCCTTCCTGTGCAGAAAAGGGTGATTGAGCTAAGGGAAAATGCTCCACCAGGTAGGTGCAGGGCATGTCAGTCAGAATGTGTTTGCCTTTAGGACTCAATCATTGTTAACTTTCTAAACTGCTCGACTCTGAAACAGATTTTTTAACAGAGTTAGTAGATTGATTGAGTGTCTGCGAGGTTCCATGACTTTACGGAGATTGTGAAAACTGTTGCACTGTATGGAATGAATAGATATATGCAAAGGGTAAAAGCTGCTAATATTTTCCTCAAACACATTTTAGCTGTGAATGGGGCAAAAACAAATAAGAGGCTCATTAGATGGTGGAAATGCAATGTTTAAAGGCCTGCAGTTTACGCTTCGATGATGATTCCAAAGTAAAACATGACAAAATAAACTAGACTGGAAAAAGCCACTAAAGAGAAAGCTTTTCTCTTTACCTTGTTCAAATATACAGTGTTGAAGGTTGGGATGCTTAGAGAAATTTGGAGAGACAGAACAACAATAATCTAAAGAGATGAAGGCAATCCAGGGATGAAGAGAAGTTTACTGTAGTTTGTTGGATTGGAAAATCAATATTCTATATATAAAAAAAATCTGTAAATTAATTTTTTTAATTATAGGATCAACTTTATGTGTATATACTTGATAAAAGGAAAAACAGATCACTTTATGGCTCAGGGCCAGAGGGACTACTCTCCATACATAACTGACTCTGATCGCATCTGAGGAGGGGAGACAAAACCATTGTGTCACCACACAAATCCATGGATAATGAATACTCTGAGGTAGTTCTAAAATCTGTGGTCCAAATATTTCAAGTCTGTCTTTTTTGAGGTAGTGTGTCCTTATGACCTTCATGTGAGCAATCTAATCAAGTGTCAAACTGATATTAAATTCAAAGCCTCAATCAATAGCTACAGGTAAAGACTATTGGCTGCTTATTCTTACATATTTTTGCATAATTGACTGAGGTTTGTCATCTTTTCTGCTTGATTGTATTAAGCTAAACTGAGAAAAGCGGGTGTATATTTATTAATCCCTTGTTTGCACAGGCTGCAAATGTCCATCTATAAAAGGGAAGTTATTGTTGTTGCTGGTTACGACACCATGGCTCGGAGACGTGATGTTTTTCACTAGTACTTGTATTGATTATGTTGATGATATTATTTCATAGCTTAAATGTTTTCTTTGATTTATCATGATACATTTTCTCTGCCCTTGTAACACATGACATACTTTGTCTTTATCTGAGCAGTTTTACGCAGGTCATTTTACTTTTACTTCAATATAATACAACCTGTCACACATTTGCCCCCCCCCAGAGTAGCTCCTAGGCATCAATCCAGCGGCGGGCTTAGACACCTCAAAGCTTCAAAGCCTGGCTAATGAAGTGGGCCTCGGATCACCAGCCCAGAACGAGCCCACTACCTCAACTCCTTGCCGCAAACGCGCAAAGAGAACCCACCATCCAGCTCCTCTAGCTAAACGTAAGGCCATCACCCCAAGCTCATTGCAACTCGACCAACCTCCGGCCCTTGCAACAACTCTCCAGCTGCTTGCAAATTCCATTCAAGACATCATGACATGACACGCCTCCAGTCCATAGAAGACAATCAAGCGTCATCTTGCTCGACAAGGTACAGGGCACAAAACCTGCGGCCCGACGCACCCCAGCAAGCATACGACCTAATCCTACCTCAACATTCCCTGGCCTCTGCCATCCCCAATCCTTTTTCAGGTAGGCTGTATATTCTATCCGGAGAAAACATTTCACCATGCTTGAGATAAAAAATTCAGCAGGGGAAAGATATAAACCTCCTCACCCTCATATTGCCTTCCCCTGAGAGCAAAGGTAAAATCACCACCGGGGAGCATTTTACTGCACTCATTAAAACCGCCAACCCAGGATTGTCAAGAGACATGTCAATCGGTGAATTCTTAGTCGCTTTCGGGATTTTTCGTGAAGTAATATGCGCCGTCTACCCAGAACTCCGAAAAGAACTAAACACATTTTTTAAATACCACAAAGCCTTCTCCAGCAAAGCCGCATACATGGCCCAATCCAACATCCGACTGAACTGGTCCGTCTTGGACACAGAACTGCTAGTCATGATAGAGGGCGGCTCGCAGTCAGGACTTGCCTAACTTGCGGAATCCCGGGCCTCTCAGCACCTCTCTGCCTACAGTACCATTTCTTCCCACAGAGCATTAAAGCCAAAATCAGATTTGACTGCACTAGCTGCTACCAGGATCCAGGCCCCCTGGGGAAAACAGATAGCCGCGGCTGCAAGGTGCACATCGTCAGCAACCAGCCGGTTTGCAATAACTTCAATGAAAACGTGTGCACTTATACCCCAATTGCATATTTCTTCACGTCTGCAGCCACTGCCAGGACGCACACCCATAATCTGTCTACCCACACAGGGTCCGGCCCCAGCAGAAGCATCGTGGGTCAAGGAACGACTGACAGTCTACCCCTCCACACCAATAAATGTCTCAGCACGGCTTAATCTCCGGCCTCATCTCCGTCGATGATGACAGGGAATACAGAGAACTGGACCAGGACTTTACCGGATGGTGCCAGCGGAACCACCTTCAGATCAACTCTGGTAAAACCAAGGAGCTGGTGGTGGACGTCTGCCGGGGTAAACGCTCTCCTCCGGTACCAGTGAGGATACAGGGACTGGACATTGAGATTGTGAAGTCTTATAAATACCTGGGTGTTCTTTTGAAAAACAAACTGGACTTGACTGACCACGCACACAGACTCTATAAAAAAAAGGAACTTTCTGCTAAGGATGCTGAGGTTTTTGGAGTGCAGGGAGCACTCCTGATGCCCTTCTTCGATTTTGTGGTGTCATCAGCCATTTTCTATGGAAGGGTTAAACATCTCGGCGTTCCACTCTCCGACGAAAAAACAACTCGTCTGACAACTGTCCTCCCGCTGTTCCATGACAGTTTTCCCTTTGTGTTTCCTCCCGGAAAACCCTTACGTTCATACTCTCTCGTCTATGTCTGCGTTTGGGTCCGCTACCACACCCTGTGACAAGCAGACCACAAAAAAGCTTGTTGTGGTCTGGTTGTATTTTGAGCTGCCCATCTGCAACAATAGTTCATCAACTAGCCCTTACATCACAAAGCATCTAGAAACATATTTTGCGAGGGCGTGCGGATAAACTTCTGCCGAGATGTAATGAAAGTGGTGAGGAAGATGCAGGGGCAGATCAACTGGGGTTGCAGCTTTCACCCTAAAAAATGACTCCCAAGTCATGCACAATGAAAGGTTGTTGCTGGTCGGAAATTTACAATAGAGAACCTGTCCGTTTGCAAGTGAAGGCAGCAAGAGATGACGCTCCCAGCCCCTCATCAAGGCAAAGGTAGATTTGTATTAATTTCCTGAGACTACGGGAAGGAGATGTGGGATGGACACAATTTGAAAGACAGATTTTATTCCCATGAAATAACAAACAAACAGTCTTGCAACAGTGTAGGGCCATGGACCATGTGTGGACAAAAGGTTTTGTAAGAGACCTATTTCCAGAATATCCTGAGATCGCCAAAAAGCTCTGAAAACGCTGCTTCCATTTCCAACATTCTGTCTTTGTAAAGCTAGTTTTAAATTACGCAGAAGACTGGACATAAAGAACACACGTCGAGTGTCATGGTCTCCCATCACCCCGAGATGGGACCCACTAATTCGGCGTAATGGTGAGTTGTATTTTTATAAAGTTTATTTGTTTTTATGCCGGTCGTATCATTTTATTACATCATATCGCCTACACCGTGAAGGCCGGTCCGTGAAAGTCTTACACGAAACCGGTCCGTGGTGCAAAAAAGGCTGAAGACTGCTGCTCTAAATGATGGCATGTCAACAGTTAAGTTCTAACCAGGGTCTGATTGATGTACAACACATCTAATATAAGGGTAGTTTTTGATAACTGTCCCCCATTTGAGTCACTGTAAAAGAGGCAGTGAATACAAAGTCTTGTCCCTCAGAACCCATTCAGTTTTCAGAGCAACCATTAATGGTTACCCAGTGGCTATTGAAATGCTTGTTGGAACTGCATTAACTTATCATGGCCACTCATCTGATCTTAAACCACAAAGATCATTAAACCTCGACTGCCTCGGGCACAGAAATTTGACCTATTTTTGTGGAAATTCTTTTGGTACCTTAATGTTTAAAAAAATATATGAAAGCCTTTAGTACTATGCAATTAAAAAGTGACATACATATATTATATATTGGATAGACTACCGTAATACACATTTCATAGACACAAACACGGATCTGTCCATCTATCTATTTGACAACATGAAAAACAAGAAATTAGTGCTGAATACAAGATAATGTTCGTATATAATAAATTGACAACAGGCGCTGTTTGCACTTGTAAACATCATGACTGGATCGTAGCAGTTGAAATGGATGTAGCGGATGGTTAAACACACATGTCATTTCGGGTATATGTGCAAGTGTGACAACATTTTGACCGAATGAAAATCTGAAAGGAATTGAAACACTGTCTATGTACAACTAAAAATGTTGTTCGGCTGCCACTCTTCATCACAAGACATCCTATGGCCATTTCTTTACTACATTTCTATACTGCATCCTCACACCATAAAGTGAAGACTATATAGACTATGTATCCAATACTTTAAGATTAATAAATCTATACCACCTGGGTATAGCATTTAGTCTTAGCAGCAGATATTTAGTTGGAATGCTTCCAGCAGTCCAACTATTGTTATCGTCTTCTTTATTCAACTTTTTAGTTGGAATGCTTCGGCAGTCCAACTACTGTTATCGTCTTCTTTATTCAACTTCTTTTTAGTTGGAATGCTTCCAGCAGTCCAACTATTGTTATCGTCTTCTTTATTCAACTTTTTTTTTTTTTTATTCTATTTCTTCCGTACGTATTTTGCACCTTATCTCCTCCTTCATATTTACAGCTACAGAAACCGTTCAACTATTAAAATATTCAGCTACTGAAGGACACTCCTGGTATGACTCTTCAGCTTTTTAACTATTCAATTTTTTTTAATTATTAAGCTTTTCATGAAAATTAAAATGAATGGGAGCGGATGGGGAAAATCTTCAAATCCTCTTCAACTTCAAACGCTGACAGGTTCTGCATACGTTCGCTCCCATGTTAAATCTGCCTCAAAAATGGCTGTCTCCCACGACCGTACCTGATTTAGAAATTGCGACTACAGACACATTTGGCGTCTTGCCTTTGAAGTTCCTGAGATATAAAGCTTTTTATGAGAAAAAAAAATGCACTGGAGTCTATGGAGATCATACAACTCAGTCTCTCCCTCATGTCACAGGTGTTTTCAGTTTGAACTAATCACCGCTTCACACTCATTCTTGTTTTAACGTCATTGTGGACACACACACACACACACACACAAAGCAAGGCTGTTCCTGGAGAGTGAATTTGATCACTAGCATGAAGTTTGCTATGCTCACTGTGTCTATGTCCGCGTGTAAACGGCCGCGCGCGCGAACGTGGTAATACGGTCGCGTGTGTGTGTGTGTGAACGTGAGCCTTAGTGAAGCTATTTAAACTCCAGAAAAATATCAAGGATATCAGTGCGATCGCCTCCTCCTCTCCTCTCTGTTGAATGTACTATAATGGTGATTTGAGCATGTTTTTGCCTCGAAATATGGGGTTTAACAGATGGTTTTGTACACAATCTGCACACACATTGGAGTGTGTGACTTGGAGATATTCATGCAGATATTCAGTCAAAGGCATTGTAAAGCCTCCTGCCTGTCTGTCTGTCTTCCCTTTCAAAATAAAAGCCCCATGAATTAACTGTATCATAACATGAAGCTCAAATGAGGATTTTTGTATTAAATACTTAATGCGCAGACTAATACTTTGACTACTGCTGCTAATATTTGGACTAATACTACTACTGCTATAACTATTACTAATTACTACTACAGCTATTAATATGACTACTACTGCTATTACTATGAATACTACTACTACTACTTCTACTCATACTACTGTTATTTCAACTACTACTACTTCTACTACTACTGTTACTTCAACTACTACTTCTACTCATACTAGCGTTACTTCAACTATTACTTCTACTGTTACTTCAACTACTTCTACTGTTACTTCAACTACTACTACTTCTACTCATGCTACTGTTATTTTAACTACTTCTACTACTACTTCTACTCATACTACTGTTATTTCAACTACTACTACTTCTACTACTTCTACTGTTACTTCAACTACTACTACTGTTACTTCAACTACTACTACTCATACTACTGTTATTTCAACTACTACTACTGTTACTTCAACTACTACTACTCATACTACCGTTATTTCAACTACTACTACTAATTTCAAATACTACTACAACAACTACTCATACTACTGTTATTTATACAGTAGTATATACTATAACTACTACTTCTGCGACTACAACTACAACTTTTTTTTCCCTGTGAAAGGGTTTTTACTATCTTTTTGGGGGAGTTTTTCCTGATCCGATGTGAGGTCCCGGGACAGGGATGTCATGTGTACAGATTGTAAAGCCCTCCGAGGCAAACTTGTATTTGTGATGTTGGGCTATACAAAATAAACTGAATTGAACTACTGCTTTCACTCATGCTACTGTTATTTCTACTACTACAACTACTACTTTTAATTTATCTCTTGGATTATTAAGATGTTGCAGTTTTGCTTCCAACTTTTCCATTTAAACATTAAGGATGTTCAGCAGTTCAGTTCAACGCTTTTGGGCTTCAACACTTTTCAACAGGTAGTTTATCTTTTCAACTATTTTAAGCTGTATTCAGCTATTTTCAGCTAAGTTCAGCTGTATTCAGCTATTTTCAGCTATATTTAGCTATTTTCAGCTATATTCCGCTATATTTTCAAATATTTAAGCTTTAAGCTTCAGCTTTTTGCAATCCAACGCATTTTCAGTAGGAAATGCAATTTCTAGTTATGTATGCATACTGCATTCCCAAAATGTATGGCTTGTGAAGAGAGAACATGTATAATGGAATACAGCACTAATGAGCTACAGATGACCATCAGTTTCTGAGTTGAGGTTGGCGTATAGTCCCCTGTCACATCACTCACTATTTTGAGTTCATGCTACAGCATGTTGCTAACGCTACACAATATGGAGTGGTGGAGAATTGTGGTTATTCAACAGTCATGTTTTTATTCCATTAAACCAAATATAAAAGAAAAATAATGTATGTGGGGCCCACATTAACATTGCACCTGTAATAAGAACTGGACATGGACCCAGATTCAGATTGGTCTAGAATAGTATGTAGTGTGGAGCTGATCAGTGTGTTTCTGTACTTTTCAGGTGGGTGAAAGTGATTAAATAGTATAAAAGTTGCGACACATGGGCATAACTGTTTAGAAGGCAAATATGAATGTATGTCTGTTTGGAAGTTGAATGTCATGACGTGTCCGGAATATAATGAATCACTTAGCTTAGCTAGCTAGTAACCGTAGTAACCATCTGTAGCCTGTGAGTGACAGTTGCGTGAAGTGTAGAATGTCGCCAGTGTGAATGAAGTTGTTAGTGATAATATAAGTTGATATGTGTATATATAGGTATAATAAACTGTATTCAGATTGGTCTAGAATAGCATGTAGTGTGGATCTGATCAGTGTGTTTCTGTACTTTTCAGTGTTTGTGTACTGTTGCACCTGTTAGTAAAGAAATTCTTAAAAAAACCATGCACGCTTGGATCTCCTGTGTCCAAGTGCGCAACATGTAAATAGCCATGAGTGGCATCCCCCTATATCAAATATACAAGTATTGCCCTCAACTACAGACCAGAGTTTGCAGTGAACAAATAGACTCAATAACTCCATAACCGATCAATACCAAAAGGCAACCACTAAAGCAGATTGAGCTCATTCAAACACATGAGAAATAATGCAAATATCACATTGATGGAATGACGTCAGCATTTTGGCAGCAGTACCAAAGCAATAACTTACTGCAATAATGATTGCTTCTATATATCTGTAGTCAAACAAACACTACAAAACTATTTTGATTGTGTCTAGTCCAAAGTTGATAGATTGATGACTTGAATCAAAGTCCCACCTCTGTTCAAGGGTAAACAAAAAAAGAAATGCTCAGATGTGTACAGTGTGTTGGAGTGTAGAATCAGTAGCATACATACAGTGCAAAGAGTCGTAATATGGATGCAAAGGGATGTAATGGCTTCCATTCTTACCTTTCCTAATACAGGTGTAGCTTTGGCAGAGGTTGGTCTGCAACAAAGAAGAAAATAATGCGTAGTTGCAAAATATAGTCTTCCTACAAACAAGTTGAATTGAGAGAAACACATTAAAGCAATAGTATGTACATAAGCGTGCATATGCATGTAATCTACTCGCACGAATAATTCACACCGCTTTTGGTGTGACCGCAACATAAGGAAAGATCGAAGCAATGTGAGTTTAATGAATTGTGGAGCAGAGAGTCATTGTGTATAACTTCCAAGGCAGAAGCAGAAGGCAAAACGATGTACCTCCCTACATTTCTAAAGCAGGGCAGCTCCATTAAGGGCTGGGAGACAAAGATGGACGAGGGAGAGAGGGGACTCTCCTCACATTGCTTTGCTGTCACACACAATTGAGCTGTCCACAGATTCTAAATGAATTAATTCAATTTATTTATTCGAGAACCAGAATAACCATACATATCCAGCAATGTTTGTATGGACCTTGAGACTGTTCTGAATAAAATAAAAGTAGTTGCTGCTGGTATGGAAGACAATTTTTTAGTCTTCCGACCACTCAAAGCACTTTAACACTACATTACATAATTTCACAAATTCATATACTGATGGCAGTGGTTAAGATGCCACTATTGGGAAGTAGCTAACATTCATACAACACTCACACACCGTAGGCAATTTGGGGTTAAGTGTTTCGCCAAAGGACACATCGGCACAGGCTACCAAATCCGGGGATCGAACCGCCGACCACCAACCCTCTGATTGAAAGATGACCCTGTTCACCACTGAGCCACAATCGCACAAACTAGTGGGCATACCAACACACTTTAAACCAGAGATCACACATCTGATTAATTTTGATTTTATGCTTTAGTTCAATTCTTGCTGGTTCAAGATTTGTTTTGTTCAGTACAAAACTAGCCTACTAGTCACCAGTAAGGTTAACGCTCTCATGCAAAAAGCTACTAATTTGTTCAGTGACACTGATAATTCATTAGGCTCAGTTTAGATTGAGGATTTAAAGTGTAGTCTGTTCATACATGGAACAACCCCTATCCAACCGTACTTAATACTTAAAAATGTTCCCAGATCTGTAAACCACACAAGGAAACAGAAGCACAGATCAGTTATCAATTACAACAATGTTTATGCTCCAATGCAACTGACAGTTAGTGTTTTTACATAGCAAATGGTCTAAATCAATATAATGTACTCACCTTGAGCTGCAGGTACTGGCACTGACGCAACTTTGGATACCAACAGTGGGCTTGATGACAGAACTTGGGATAGCTGTAGCATTGGTTTCAGCTGTGGCATGACTGCAGATCCATTTAGTCTCATCCATCACTGTGCGTGCAAGAGGCAGACGACCAACATCCCTCACCTTTATCAGCAGGTGGCGTCCTGTTTTGAGGATTTGAACTGCCTCATCATGGGAGATGGTGAGAAAGCTCTGACTGTTGACTTCCATGATCTGGTCACCCACCTGCACACAGACCAGTTTATTTGAAGAGAATCGGGGCATGCTCATCTTCCCTGACAGGGCTCCAGACTATGACCAAAAAGGTTGCATATGTAATGTTTTTTTGTGAGTGTGCAAGTTAAAAATTTTTGTTGTTTCAATCATGCAAGTTGATAATATAAATCGTTATATTCTGTAAATATTCTTCATTTCATTATTCTTATGTCTATGAAAGTTCAGGTTGTGCGAGGTCAGTTTAGCAAATATTATCTGTGAGAAGTGTCCGTGAGAAACGTCCGATGGTCTGTTCCTCAAGGTTCCAGGCTTTGCACTACAACAAAGGGCGGGTACAGGGGCGGCTGTAGCTCAGGGGGATGAGTGGTTGTCCTGCAACCACGAGGTAGCCGGTTCGATCCCCAGTCACCCCCATAGCTCACATGTCGAAGTGGCCCTGAGCAAGACACCCAACCCCTAACTATTCCTGCCCACTGCCCCCTATCCAGGGATGGGTCAATTGCAGAGAAGAATTTCCCCAAGGGGATTAATAAAGGATACTTTATTTCTAACACCGGCTTATCAGTATATTGACATTAGGGAAGCAGACTGGTCGTTGCACGTCCCAGTCTTCAGAGAAAAGATGAGGACATGATTCTCCTCCTTAGAAAGGTTAGAGCCAATTAGATGTTCATGACGGAAAACTGTGTATTAAAGAGCCGAACTTCTCTCACTATCGCGATTGCAGCACTTATTACTTTGTTTGTGATAAAGGAAAATAAATTCCGAGAACGAGAGAAGTTGTTTGGCTTCAGGAGGCTACACCAGGCATCCAATAATCATGAAGTGTGTATATAATCAAGAAAATGGAATGAATATGCCTGTACAACAAGCAGTGCAGTCTGAAGAGCCTCGACAAAGTCAAAGAGCCCACACATTAACAGAAAAAGGAAAAGAATTTAAGAAAGAAAAAACAAGAGTTACTACTTTGCTTTAACAGTATTTACGAACGATGGAAAGCTTTAACTAAAAATTCTCCTACAAAAAAACATCGGCACTTTTCAAAGGGAATTTTAATGGAATAATGTTTATGAATGTAGCACAAGGGAGCTTGATCACTCTCTGGGCCCTGGTGTCATCCCTTAATTACAAGCCAATCTTTGTGGGTGGCATCATATAAATGCGGTGGGGATTCCCTTCGTTCCCCACTGACGTCAAACTCGTGTCCCGCTTCCGGTCTGCCCGACTTCCATCGCAGGTATGCAAGAGTGCTGCCGTGTTGTTTTTGTCAGTCATGGTCTTCTGGTATTATAGTGTCTCTGTGATTTTTCAAATTGTCTATGGGGCTCACCCTCATCCTGCACAGGTGACTCACCTAAGGATCGGTAGGTCTCGATTACTCCGATTTTGTTATATTAGGGTGTCAGGTTCGTAACCGCGTTTTGTTTACATAGCTGCCGGAGGCAGCGCTACATACCCACCTTCCCCCTTCTGGAGCGGACAAACGTTGCCTGATCAGGGACTTTTGACGGGTTGGCGTGGAAGTTTGCCAGAAAGTGGCTGCAAAACAGGACGTTTAAGAACACTGCTGTTTTGCCTACCGTGTTTTCTATACCGTGCGCTGCTTGTCCCTACCTGACGCTGCTCAACCACCGGGCTGCCCAACCACCGGGCTTTGTTGCTCTTGACAGCGCTGCGCCCCTTCTTTGTGCCGTTTCATGTCAGGGTCACACTGTTTTAATAAAGAAAACCTCTCTGTAGCTTGAGCCATTTTATTGAGTGCGTTTTTTGACAGGGGCTGTTTAGGTCCACGTGGCATTTTTGGTTATAGTAATTGGGTAGCTGATAGTCCCCGCCGCTGGTCAGCTAACCTGATTTCTTTTGGTTGTTTTTTATTTTTCTTTCCGTGCTGTGGAGCCTGGTTAATTGTGTTCCCTGTCTTTGTAGGAGCTGCTTGGCCTAAGGTGATGGGCTTGGTGCCTTCTGGTGTGGGTGCCTCCCTTTTGTGTTCTGTGTGGTGTGCATTTGTGTGATCGGGGTGTCTCCTCTTTTAATCTGCAAGCAAAAACATACTCTTAAGGTGAAATTCCTAAGTTGGGGTTGTTGTGCTACTATTATTAAGATTGGTTAATGTGCTCGTAAAATTTAAACCAACCACACCCGCCACATGAAGAATATCAAAGGATTGACACCCTAGCTCACAATATGCGCCGCAAGCTAGACAATCAGTCACCAAGATTGTTGTTGAACAAAAGGAAGACCTGATTTGGCTGGATGCAAGCTCTGTATTCAAATGTACGATTTCCAGTGTTTCATCTCCGAACTCTAAGTGATCTAATGCTATTTTCATTCGCTCTAATCAATGCATCCTCAGAAGACAAGAAGCCTCTGCCGAGTATGTAGCCACCAAAGTTGTATTGAAGATTAGGCTGAGCAAGAGTGCCACCAAGAGAAACTGCAAAGACTTGAAGCTGAGGACAAGTTGAAAGTTGCAGACAAAGAAGCAGCTACATTAACTCGCCGTCTTCAACGAGAAAGAGAAGAGAATGTAGGATAGAAGAGGAGAGACAAGAAGCTGCTCTCTTAAATAAAATCAGCAAGAAGGGAATGCTACAAGAAAAAAGTCTGTCGAAGACTTGAAATTATTTTGCTGATCCTTTGTCTGAGAAGAGATTAGAAGGTAGCGTCTGAATTCATAGGTTGTGAGAGTCACACCGGCGTTCGCTGTGCATAATGCTAGCGAATGTGGGAGCTGCAAACGTGGCATACATGTTGTCATTTCTGGACAGTTTGACATTTTCATCTATATATTTTTTTAGCTTTGGTTGTCGAGTTGTGCATTTGAAGCATGTAGAAATGGATTACTTAGTCTTGTAGCCCATGCTTTGCTGTTTAATATAGTATATGGCATCACTACATTTGTTTAATATATATTTGTCCAATCTATGTCCAAAGACATGTCCAAGGGTACATTTCCCCCATATGGGGAGGTCAGTTTCCTAAAGGTGTTAAACAATATTGAAATAATATTCAGCTGAGCCTATTCATATACGGATAAAATGATAGATGTTAGTCTCCCAGCAATGCTGAGTTCAGGAATATATCACGATTTCAAACTGTGTATACTTCTGCTTTGATTACAGCAAAACTATAAATATTGACAAGTAAATGTCATTTGACAAAGCGTTCTATAATGTAAAACACAAGAAAATATGGAGAGTTATATCGTATTTATAATGCTAATTATAACGCTAACGCGAATTTAAAACACAACCTACTTTCACACCTCCACAAATCTGGAACATCAGTGCATAGAGTTTGAAAGATTCTCTGTTTCAGAAAGTTACAGATTTTAGTTTCAGAAACGATTGGTATTATAGTAAACTGGAGAAGAGCAGTATCAGGACTATAGTTGAAAATTAATATGTAATCTTTGAAAATGTCCATGGAATCAAAGTTAGTCCAACTCACCTAACTTCCATCATAGAAACTCCATAGTGTACTCCTTACACCGGACGCGGCTCGAAAATTCGCGCCGCGTCCACCGCGGAAGTTTACTCGCGCAAGTGAACCGAGGGTGTTCACACCAAACGCGAAAAATCGCGGCGCAAAGGGGGCGTGGCTTAGCTCTGTTGCTTGCCTCTGTGAGAGACAAGCGACGAAGCTTTCATTTCCGCTATCGACCATGTAATAATTAACCACTAGTTCTGTTTTATATTTGTTGTGGAAGTCCCAAACATGTCGGAACATGAAACGCCCTCGTATTTGGGTTCATAACAAACATCCGTAGCCGCACACAGCTCGGTGAATTTCACCGACTCCTCCAGGAACTAACAGAGCTAACAGAGCTGGTTCAGGCGGAGCAGCAGCAGTTTCATTCAGAAACGGGGAGACGGCGGTGGTGACGGGCGGAGTTTCTTAACGCTGATTGGCTGCCGCAACTTTGCGTCACGCGATTTCGCCGCCAGAGTTGGGAGAATTCAACTCACGCGAATTCCCGCCGCGTCCTTCGCTTTGTTCGCCCCAGGTTAAACGTTCTGTTCTCGCCGCCTCAAACGCGTCTATCTCGCCGCGGCGCGAATAAATCGCCAAGTCGCATAGCAGCGCGTCTGTGGATTGACTTTACATGTAATCTGGTCGCGCCGCAAATTCGCGCCGCGTCCGGTGTGAACACGGCATTAGGGCACGACTTGATATTACTCCTAATAATCTAAGTAGTATTAAACTTGTGTATTTAAATGAACAATGGCTCACATTTACCGTGTTGTCTAACCAACCTCCACGCACATGGGAGAAGTTTGCCTTCAGGACTTTGCCAAAAAGGATTTATTTTATTGCAAACCATGATATTTTGCTAAACCTAACCAAGTGGGTGTGTTGTTTAAGGAGATTTCCTGCAGAAAGGCCTGGAGGCAAACGTCCCCCGTGTGTGGGACGGGACACGTGAATAAAAGCTTCCCATGTGGTGGCCTGAATTATTGCTGGTTAGCTACAACAACAATGAGTCTGACATACCCAAGCACACGGGAGAAGTTTATAAGCCAACTTGTTAACTTTAAATCTTAATATTAGATGATTGATAAGTATAAAGTCAATTATTGAGATTCTTATGAATGAAGCACTCTCTGGATTGTTGGTCAGATTCAGGTTGGAACTAAGTTCTCCGGAGAGTAGCGAGACTTTTGGTGGAATTCAAAACTGCACATCATGGACTGAAGCCTTTTTGACTGAAAATCAAAAGGGTGGGGTTTCAGACAGAAAAGGCCACAAGCCCTTTCTGTGTCTCAAGCCCTTTCCCTGATATGTGCCTTTTACCTTCTCTCCATTGTTCCTGCTTTCACAATTTATTTCATAGCGTGTCAAAAGCGCATATCTTGATCTTCTTTCTCTCTATGTAAGGCTATTTTTTCCCAATGGGTTTGGTAAGAAATGAAACCATAAATTTGATGTTTTATTTTCATCTACAAGTAGGACACACTGTGATGTTATCATGAAAGCCATATTGAGGTTTCAGTCATATTGTTTACAGATAGGAAACACTGACTGCTGTTCCTCTTCCCTCAGGCAGGTTGAAAAAAATTGCACAAAGTGAGAGTGGCCTGCTTGTTGAGGCAGAACGCTGACCTGAAAGCACACAGCAGAGATTTAGCATGGCTAATAAAGCATTTGTGTAGACTTGTCATGCCAAGGAATTCAGATGGCTGAATGGAGCTGTAAGGCAGGTAGCAGATGTTAGCAATAATAACAGCGTAATCAGTCTAATAGAAAGCAGGTGGCAAGAATGTTACTAGATTAATCAGAATCAGACATCAAATGTTAGCACATTGCCAGAAATCTTCTCGTTACTCATTAAATCTAGGACAAAGATTTTAAGGGCCACCCCAGAGTTTGTTATTTTTTCTTGTTCTTACTAGTTCTTGATAGTTTTTTAAATTTTTATTTAGATTTAATTTCCATGTATTAGTAGGTAATCGATCACATTGACAGATTACAGTCACATTACAGTAGTAATGAATTCAAAGATAGCAGGCATGATTGTCATTGGGACGAATCTCAGTTCATCCAAAAGCAAATGGTTACTTAAAAGAAGGAAAACGACATCAAAGTGTAAAACACTGTTTGAAAAGTAGATGATGGTTTGCAGCATTCAGCAACATGGGTATGGTTTAAGATTTGTCTTGAAGTGGAAAATCAATTAGTATGATGAGTGTGGTGGGTATTTCCCTCGTAGAAAAAAGAATATACAACTTGATTTCACAGAGAACATCCGTCTTTCAGGATTTTTACAGCTCTTCCACCTCGCCAGCTGGTAAGAGCGTGAGATACTGAAGTTCAGAAAAAGATCAATTAAATATATTTTCATCCTTGGCAGTTGTCCTCAAAACACACTATGTTTAGTCTGTAGATTCACAGCACCTCATGTCTAGAGTTTTTATTTTTGTTCTCAGTCTGTCGGGAATTAATAGTTGAACTTCATGAATTTGCTTCTGACAACACTGGCTGTGAATGCGACTGCTAGACCGATTTTATTTTTGTCAGCATTCAGAAGTTGATGGCTGGATTCATGGGAGGCAGAAAGAGACAAAATCTAAATGTGCTTAGTAGTGTCTTTTGTCACTAAGATGGCACTGCGGATGGCAGCCTCTGCTGAACTCAAGTTGTCAGCTATCTCTCTCTGATTGCATTCACAAGGGAGGAACATTCGACAATTCAATGTTTTTCACACAACTAGTGAGATTTTAGGTGGAGGAGAAATTTGGACACGACTGGACTGCAGGAGGATCCCCTAACACCATACTGCACAACTGTGTTTGCTGTTCAAGTCTTCAGGTTTCTGAGATCCATAATCACCTAATGTGACATCGACTCCATCATCAAAAAGGCCATCAGAGGTACCAGCTTTGGAAGTTCAACCTGCCTCAGCTGCTGCTGATCTAGTTCTATACTGCACTTATCTAGTATGTTCTCTGCTTTTCCATACAGGAAAGGAACAGACTACAATGGACAGTGCAGTCTGCAGAGATCATTGGTGCCATCCTGCCCTTCATCCAGGACATATAAACCTCCAGAGCCAGGAGACATCAATGCAGAAATCAAACCCTGGAAACAACTCGTTTCAGCATCTCAAACCAGCCACGAGAGCCATTTCTTTGATGTTTACAGTATATGAAGACATACACCTGTTTTTTTTTCCCACCGACTTGTATGTACATAGTAGTTTTAGGCTTACCTCCTTGTAAAGCTTTGCTGTCTTTGTTTTTACCTGTATGTTTATTTATATCTTGCTTGTGTCTTGCTTGTAAAACACCGTAACGTGATGAAACATGCCGTAACTCCCCGGTCTGGTTCAGTTCATGCAGTGTGCCGGCGGATCTGGCTGCAGGTTTTGTTTTTTTGTTTTTACTCAAAGTAGAATGAATCAAATCACATAGCTAGTTGGGCTTAGCTAACAACGTGACGTCGTGGTCATAAGAGGCCCAGATATTGATCGGATGATGTGAATGAAAGAGTTTAAGGAAGGTGCAGGTCAAAACAGACGTGAGAGGAGCAGTACAGCTTTCCACTGTCCCAGTGTTTCATACATATTGATAAAGCAGGGTATGTTTTTTTCATCCGATTCATCGAAAAAATAATGAACCGATTATTAAAATAATCGTTAGTTGCAGCCCTACCTAGAATAGTTTATTTTTATAGATAACCTCAGGTAAACTATATCAAAGAAGAAGGATTCACTCATTAGATTGGACATGGGGAAGGTTTTGTGGTGTATTCGTGTTACGGACAGTGTCCTATAGTGATGGCGAGATGAAGCTTCCTGAAGCATTGAAGCTTTCCATCCAATTGGTTCGCTAATGGGCCGAAGCTTCACGGAGCTTCATTTGCTCTACTGCACCACCAAGTGGACAATACATGTAAAACAAGCAGAGTGATCATAACGACACCATGGCTTTGGTGTGTGAAGCTTTAAATTTAATAAATGATGTTTGTGACGCCAATACATATTGTGTCTATCTTTATGATATAATGGCGGGGTCAAAATCAAAAGTCGAAACAAATTGGGAGAGGGTTGTGATGTGACTGTGGGTCAGTGGTTAGATATATCCGACTTTCAGTCAGAGGATCGGTGTTTCGATCCTCGGCTCCGTTAGTCCATGTTGATGTGTCCAATTTTTTAAGTAAAAATAAGAACTTTTCCACAGTGCTGGGCTTTTTGAGACTATTTCGCCTGCTTTATAAAATACCCTTTCACAGGCACACATGAAGCTGGGTACAGAGAGGAGGGGGGAATCCATTGAGTTTCGCTGCCCCTTATATTTCAAAATCGCACGGCAAACCCACGAACCATTTTCTGAATCAGTCACGTGGTACGGCCGGCTCGCGAGGCTTCGAACGTCATCGACACAAGCCTCGATACGCGCTTCACCAAAATCTACCTGGATTACTCGACACGTCCATCGAAGCCTCGACACGAAAGGACACATCACTAGTGTCCTATATGTCTAGTATGCGTACATGTATTGTGTTTTGTTTTGTTGTTGCTTTGTCTTCCCCTCCTGTTGTCTTTCTCATACTTCAGAGATGTACACACCTGGTTCCAATCATCCAATCACCCCACCTGTTCCAGATCTCCAATCAACCAGTCCCCCTTTTAATAGTACTCTGTTAAGTCTCTCTCTGCCTCAGGTCTCTGTGGTTGTGTTGAGGACTGACTGACTGACTGACTGACTGACTGACTGACTGACTGACGGTTTGTCTTTAGTTACACCACCTTTGTTTAAACTATATTTCTTGTTAGCAGCCTACTTTCGTTTTGTTGTTGTCTTTGTCAATTCCTTTTGTTGTGCGCATAGGGTCAATGAGGACAGGTAAGATACCCTGGGGTTTACATATTGCATACACATAGGTTTACCTGTTGTTAATACCCTAGGCTAGAGTGAGCACCATCCCCTGTACTTTTCGGTGCAAAGCACCTGTAAATGGGGGGGAGGAGGAGGGGAATGTTTTTTTTGTTCTTTTCTTTGGTGCCACTGACAGTCCTTGTTGTTCCCTGTGTTGCGTTTTTGTGTGTTTTGTGGTGTGACCATACCCTCACTTGTCTAAATCTGCTGTTTTTATATTGCGTCCCACTCCGAGCCACCACGGGGCGTAACAAATAGCAATGCTATTAAAACACGTTGAGTTTTGGTACCTTTAGTGCACCAGCATCTGCAGCAGATCCAGGGTCCACTCCAGTGATGTAGATCCCCAGTCCATACTCAGCACCACCTCTGATCATTAGGCCCAGAGAGCGACCACCGTCCATATTTAGGTTTGCCTGCAGGGAAGATATGACATTTAGATCCCTCAGTGTTCTCTGTAAACCTAACTGTTAAGTGTAGAATTAGTACAACATGGAACAAGCTATTAGGCATCCACAGGGGTCATATTTGGGTGTGTTCGTGTAAACTCAAGTCAAGATACAGTGGGATGCGTCAGTAACAATCAATGCAATTTGCTATCTCTATTTCTGTGCTTTGCACTTAAGGTATCACACGCACTGTTGCTTAGTTTACTAAGAATAGTATGCATGTCAAAACGGCAATAGCTTTTAAGAGCATGGTTTTTAAGTAGTATGAATCGTTGCACTCTGAGGAGTGGTGATTGGATGCACCAGCACATTTCATGCTATGTATTAGATCAGCCTGCAACAAGTTCACAACTTTAATAAGGGGACTGTCAGCTGGCTGGCAAACCTGAACCACCGGAGACATTCCAGAATCCTTTGTAAATAATGTCCGTAAATAATGTTTGTATCAACTACAAACTCTTCTTTTTTGTAATTTTCTTGCTGTATTAATGTGTGATAACATGATACAGGTAACTAGTGGTGTAACAGACCACTGTTCTGTGATCCATACAGATTGCTCCTCACAGTTCGGCACGCATGTGAACCGAGGATTGATTACACAATTCAACAAATAATCACAGTGGGAAGTTTTACTCACGATCGTAATCCGCCAAAGAGTAGTAAAATATATGAGCATGACATCTGCATTCATGGTTTTTTAGTCGCAGATCTCTGATAACACAAGAAAAAAGAAAATCTTAAAGTGGAAGTACTAAAGTTACACTAGAGATGTATAAACTTGACATCTGCAAGTCATCAAACAACCAGTCCGTGTTTAAATTGAAACAAAGAGAATAGAATTTTGGGGCAGCTGCAGCTCAGGGGGATGAGTGGTCGTCGGCTCGATCCCCTGTCCCCCCATAGCTCACATGTCTGCTCTGTTCAGTGAAAATGAGTATTGGGTAATGTCAATAACGTTATGTGTAATCTTGTAAAATTTAGTTTTAAGAAATTTTAATAAATACAGATGTTTGAAGGAGTTGTTTTCACAACAACATAAATCATTCTCTGAATTATCATCTGCTCTTCTGAATTGTTCAGTTGTGGCGAGGTAATGTCCAGAAAGTGACGAGTTCACTGGTCATTGCTTTTCAAATTCACAAATCACATACTTAAATAAATCCACTTTCTGTACAGTATCAAATGGATTAAACCACTGGTTGTCAAACTTTGTGTCACACCCCACTTTGAAGACAAATTTTCATGCTCAAACCCCCTCAAAGTTAGTCTCCAAACTGTACAGTAGTTTACAAAAGCAAAACGAAAGAAACACACTATATGTAAAACTGAACAACAGAAACTAGGAATCTTAGGTCAAAATATCAAAGTGGATTTAGAAAAAGAAGGGGAACATTGGATCCAATAGCATGTCAGAAGCAGAGGTGAGGAAGGCACAAGTGAATAAGGAGGTGGTGGTAGCTGTATTTTGTCATGTGGAAAAGGTGTATGATACACTGTGGAAAGAGGGAAAAATATATTTATATGATAAGGATCTGAAAAGGACGGACTCGTAGATTTTTCAGGAATGTAAAGCGAAGAAAGACAGTCACGTGCACAGATAGACCCCTAGTGGTGCTCATGCACCTGCCCTTTTGCCCTGGATGAGAAAAGTGCCCCTTCTGCTGGATCCCAATTTTTTTCTTCATTCATCAGTATTTAAAAATACAAATTACTCTCGGTCATCAATTCCCCCCAAATGTGTTTTGATATCTGACGGGGCATTTATTGGAGTTCTTGTGAGAATGTTGTCCTCCTCGTCCTCCTCCTCCTCCGACAAACAGGTAATGACGGTGTTTGTGAAATCCCTCGATGGTGTTTGGTGATAAATTAACCATAACATTAGCGCCACTGAAAACATTACGTCGCAACTGGTCCGACGTTTCCTAAAAAAATAAAAACAAAAACTCACGAAATCCGTGATTTCAAAGCCTTGTCCAGCTGTTTACTGACGTTTGTCATGTTTAATGAAGAGAGAGAGGGAGAGATATACAGGCAGACCTCTTCTTTGTGTTATTGTATAAATGCCGTTTAGACAATTTTGAAAGTATGTTGAATGTTTATAAATGTCACGAGAATTCACAGCTAGAAAAAAATTACAAAAATGCAATTAACTTGGCATTCATCCTCTGCATAGAAATCTCCACCCCAGCATATGAAGTCACTGCTCTTGCAGCAAGAAGAAAGCCTGGACCACTCCACAGCCTACCAGCTAATTGATGGTGTAATTATCACAATACAAGCATTGAGGTCTGAGGAGAAGTTCAGGAGATATTTCAAGGTGCGTCAGAGAAGGCTCTCAACATTCCTTTACCTATTGTTGTGCCTGGTCAGGAGAGGAAACGGAAAGTTGCCTGTTATTCATTTAGTCAATTTGATAATTTGAGTTAGTTTAACAAAAATAAATATATAAGTTAAAAATATCCTACTATGTTTCTTATTTATTATTATCACCACCGCCAGCCACTCCAGCACATCCATCCCCATCATATAAAAAAGTGGTTTTAGACATTTACATGAATTACCATTGTATTCATATATTCCACTGCTTTTGTGAACCTAAGACCTTTGGTAAAACAATCTATAGCACCAAAACCGTTCGTCCACACAAAATCGAGTTCACTTGTGCCTTAGGACAATGGTGCCTCATTATATAGAGCGCCGACATTGTTCTGCAATTTTTTTAATGTAAAACACATGGGTATCTATCATATGCTAAGGTGAATTTAAGAAATGTAAAATCAAATGACCCCCGACTCCAAAGGGTTAACGTAGCAATCCATTAACGCCGACAATGATTTTATCATGCGTTAACAGCATGTTTTTTTTGTTTGAGCATTGGGAGGGGCTTAACACTACTACACACATCAAGTGAGAAAATGGAGACACGTACTGCACTCTTAAACGGACATTTTCATTTAAAATCTCTACCAGACGGCGTAGTGGATAAAAGCAAAGCTATTTGTAACCACTGCAAACTGGAATTATCGCATCACCGGAGTACTACGAGCCTGAAGTACCACTTAAGGCGTTACACAGCATCAATGTCAGCCAACCAGCTACCCAAACAACCAGTGGCGCGAAACTTCGGCAGACTACTTTGGCTGCGCCATGTGCGAGAACTGTCGACAAACCAACGCAAGAAAAATTAACAAGGGCCTTAGCCAAGTGGATAGCAACCGACTGCAGGCCGATTGCTGTAGTGGAAGACGTCGGTCTGAGGAGCGTTCTTAGAATCCAACGAATGACTGCGCGTATGAGCCTCCCTCAAGACACACCATCGTGAGAAATACACGAGTTGTATGAAACGGAGCGGAATACAAAAGTGGCGGCGTTACAACGTGCAGCAACTGTTGCTCACTGGAGACTACTGGACATAACCACAGTTATCTCAGAGTTACAGTTCATTATATTGATGAACTGTGGGTGCTGCTTCACATGCTTGGTCATGAAAACAAAGACATTTTGAAGAAACGTGCGCAGAACATTTTATTCATGTTGCAGAGCAGTGGAATGTTTCCATTAAAGTCAGCACACTTAGCACGGATAGTGCAATAAATATGATGATGCTGCTGCGAGACATCTGCCGTTCGAACATGTCCCTGCGTGCACACTCTCCAGCGCTGTCACGGTGTCTCTGCAGAACAGTGCGTTGGACAATGTCCTGGCCAAATGCAGAAAAGTTGTGGGCCACTTCAAACACAGTGCTGCTGAATTAGAGCAACAACAAATTGAAAATGAACAGCCACTGAGTCCTTGCCACACACAACACCAAGATCGCCATGGCAACTACACAGCTGAAATGGACACGCTAATGGAGCCCTGAGGGATATTTTTTGTACTGTATATTTTGTAAGTGAATGCAATACTTTAAGCAGACTGGTCGTTGCACGTTCCAGCCTTGTGAGAAAAGACGAGGACACGATTCTCCTCCTCTTAGACATGTTAAAGCCAATTAAATGTTCATGACGGAAAACAGTGTATTAAAGAGCCGAACTTCCGGCTGTTCGGGGTGTTTTGGGACGGTCAACCTGCGTGTTGACTGGACGACTCCCCCCTGCTATCGCGATTGCAGCACTTGTTACTTTACTTTTGATCAAGGAAAATAAATTCAGAGAATGAGAGAAGTTGTTTGACTAAGTTCTTCCGGACGCTACACTAGGCATCCAATAACTGACACACACACACACACACACACACACACACACACACACACACACACACACACACACACACACACACACACACACACACACACACACACTTTCAGAAGCAACAACATCTGAGTCACTTAAAGAAGAAGTTAGCCCTATTGGTTGCTTCATCAGAGTCTGATTCTGAACAAGAGGAAGATTCAGTTAAGAACAGTGTGCGTCGATACAGAGCGGAGCCCACCATCAGTACAGAGGCCTTTCCGTCAGAGTGGTGGTCCAAACATGCAGGCTCACACAGCAGTCTAGCCTCCATTGCACAGAAGTACTTGGCCACACCTGCAACATCTGTACCCTGTGAAAGGTTGTTTTCTCTTGCTGGTCATATTGTTCAGAAGAAGAGAAGTTCTTTATCATCTGAAAACGTAAATTACCTTGTGTGTCTTAAGTCGGAGGAATGGATAAAAAAAAAGTTGATGTTAAAAGTTAATTTTGTCATTGTGTAACTGAAAGTGTTTTTGTTTTTTTCCTTTGACTGAGATTCTCCAAAGGAAATCCAGAGGCTTTACAGACTATAACGTCCCCTGCACAGTAAATTCCAGCTGTGTACTTTTTTTTGTGCTAGACTTTACCTCTCTAACAAGGAACCTTACTACTGAACATAGACTGTTTATGCTGCTGCCTAATAATAGACAAATGTTTCTTCTGGTACCTGTTCAGAAAAAAAAGAAAACTGATTTATATACTGTGGTGGTGGGGGCGTGGTAGGGTCAGCTGCAGACGGAGTGTGGGAAGTGGCTTAGGGAACAGTGCCAGGAAGAGGCCTAATTGGCCTCAGCTGAATGTAATTGTGTCTCTCCCTGATAAGCAGGTGGAGGAACGAATGTGGGAGAAAGGTCAGAGCCACAGTCGTGAGACTGTGCTAGATATAACCATTGTCACAGGCATTTGGCGTTCAATAAATGATTGGAGAACCCATACACTTGTGTGCTGGTCTTTGTGCGAGGGGAAACACCACGGGGATAACGGGAACACGTTACATATACTATATAGTGTATTGCATGTTAACTTGCTGTTGCTCCGAGAGTGCCTGTTATGATGTTCTGATAACAATACTTAAACAAAAGCGTGCAATACACTAGTTTTTAATCAGGGCTCCAGACTGCGACCAAATGGTCGCATTTTGCGCCTAAAATTAGACACAGTGCGACTAAATGTTTCATCTACTCGCGTGACCAGTAAATTAGCTTTTTTTTTTTTATTAAATATTTTTGTTGCTGACAAACTTGTTCTACACTTCAGCCCGAAAGGAGACGAAAACAGAAGAAGAAGAAGGCTGGCCAATGTGTGAGAGCGAATGACCACTGTGATAGGCTAATGTGTGAAAAGAGGTGGGTCTTGGGGGGAGAGGGGGGAGGTTAATCCCGCGAATCCACATAGCGGTGTCTCCTGTAAACAATGGTGAAGCGGACTATCAGTTTGTACTTTCTTCCTAAACATAACGATCTAGAGAAGACAAATCCCGAGATTGAGTCCGACTTAGATTGTGAGGAAACGGTCGTGGCGAAAAAAGGCAGGAAATTCAGCTTTCGCGATGAGTGGCTGCGCGAGTTCACCTGGCTGAGGTGTTTCAGGGAGACTAATTCAATGAACTGCAAATTCTGCTGTCGATACCTACAACATGCGGGGAACACGGAATTTGTTGATAAGACTGGCACTACACAATTAAAAGACGACATGCTGATCAAACACAACGCCAGTCAGAAACATAAAATGTGCAATGAAAGTGCAGCTCCACTCCCAGTAGCTAATTACAAGGGCTGGCCAACACAGGCACCTTATCCCCCAACAAGGGGCGATCTTTTGTAGGAAGTGTTATTGCACAAGTTATGTCTACAACTTGTTCTGTTGTTGTCAGAGCATAAATATTATTTTTGTATTTTTAAGCTGTATAACTGGTGTATGTTATTAAAACTATTGCACAAGTTTATAAGATTGTAGTTTATGCATTTATTGTCAAAGTATTTATCAGTAATACAGTGAAAATGATAGGAAAGCTTTGCAAGTCGATTTATAGTGTGCGCCCCTAAAATGTTAAGTTAGGGGCCACTGTGCTCCTAGTAAAAAAAGTTAGTCTGGAGCCCTGTTAATGGATTACCTTTTGTCTGGACCAGTTTGTCAGGCTTGATAAACTGTCTGACACTATTGTAACTATTCCACAGGGAACAGTTGTATCCCCCATTTTATACAGCTGACTAGGCAGAGCCATGTGTCCTGTAACATCCAAAGGTTCTCAGATGACACTGCCCTATAAACCAGAGGTTGAATCTTTTGTCAGCTGGTGTGATGTAAATGGTTTTTCCAACATTTAGTTTAAAACCAAAGAGTTAGTTATAGATTCAAAATAGAATAAGGAGGTCTTTTCAGTGATACTAACGGGTCAGCAGAAAAGACGACAAGGGCCAAGTTAAAAATGATCGTTTCTTTTGAAGGCCATCCACTCACCAGTGGATCTCCAACCTTTTTTCAGTGAAAATTGTTTTCAGCCAAGTACCTCATAACCAGTGCAAACCATTTTTGGGTTGAAAAAAAGATGTAATACACAGCGCTGTGCCATCAGTGTCTGATGTAATAGATAATTTGATTCATGAACTTACACTTTATTGAATATTTATTCAATAACTATTTGAATGGATGCCATTTTTAACCTTAGAACATTAACGTTAGTCTCACTAACGTCGGGTAATTTTCACCCGATATAATGTACCTGATAGAAAATACTTCTCATCAAAATGCAACGATACAAAGCAAATTGAAGTACTCCGATACAAACTCTTAAAAGTAAATGGAGCAAACTGACAAATTAATGGCGAAATGCCTGTACCTTCGGGTAAATGTTTATTACGCCGTTAACAGGTAACGCATGCGCAAATTGCAGATTCTTAGTCTTGCCAAAAGATGATTTCCGTGTGATCCTCCCCAAGCTGTAAACCTAGTGAGTGTTAACCAACACCGAGTACTGTGTTTTTTTTTTTTGTTCATCGTGATGCACCTTTCACCAAATCAAATTCCTTGTATGTGCAAAGATCTGATTCTGCATCCACTGCTGCCATTATTAGTCGTCGTCACTCTTTCATCATGCCATCATGCCTACTACTTGTCATATGCATTGAATGCGTTATGTTGTTCATTTTGTAGACATGAAATATATTGCAACTCTGTCAATCCTGGGAGAGGGATCCCTCCTCTTGTTGCCGTCCTAAGGTTTCTTCCTTTTTTCTCCCTGTTAAACTCTAACCCTGTTTTTTTGGGGGGGCGAGTGTTTTTCCCCTCTGCACGATGACACCAGCACTCCCGGTATTACGGTTCATAATGGTTTTTATTAACTCCAGCTCTAACAGACAGTCTTGCATCACCCCGATGTCTGTCTCTCTCTCTCTCTCTCTCTCTCCCTTATGTCAGGGAAAACACAATTAGTATCAGCTGAGGCCAATTAGGCCTCTACCAGGCACTCTGAGCCACCCACACACACCACTCTGCAGCTGAGCCCCGCCACCACAACGAGCAAAGCATAAATGAACAGTTTTGAATTATTCATGAATGGTAATTAATTGTATATTTAGGTACTCAAAGCACTTGGTTAAGTCGAGGGAAAGACACTTGTCTTAAATATTTAAAAAAACACGTACTTGATGATAATTTACATCAATAAACTTATTAGCAAATATTTGATTGATACACACAGTATTGCCGCCACATTGTATCACACAACAAATTCTTACTCTCAACTCAAATACCACTGATTTTGGTTATTAACCCTAATCTTCAAATTATGACTTGGTTGGTTTTGGATATGGCAGGAAAAAACGTTTCCACTTGTTACATGCATAGTACCTTTTCTAAATAAACTTTGTAAATAACGTTGGTAAACGTTGACAAAATATTAACACCACCTTGAGTGTTGTGTATCTTGCTCTTTAAACTACTTCAATTGCTCAGACCGTCTACTTATCACATGGTTGGGTTTACAGTGGAGTTAGTTGAATTATTTACATTTGTGTTGTCACGTAAGGTGACTTATTTTACCAAGCATTGAATTTCAAACAGAGTCAGTCCTGTGATGGGTAAAATTGTTGTAGAATGAGTTTCTCCTCTAAAATGTCATAACAAAGGTTATGATGACTGTCTTCCGAGAACAATATTCTATTTCTCAACTAACTGCTGTCAGACATGACGGGAGGATGATTACGAAAACTATCATCCTGGACAATAAATTGCTGAGTTCAATCAAACTATCAGTGGTTCAATCCTTCCAGTCCATGTGCACCACATTGTTCCACATTGCTGTGAATGTTAATCAGTATATTCCTGATGGGCAGGTTGCACCTTGCATGGCAGCCTCTACCATCAGTGTATGGATGTGTGTGAATGGGTGAATGATTACATGTAGAGTAAAGCGCTTTGAAAAACAAGAAAGGAGCTATACAAATGCACGCCCATTTACCATCTATTACAGCTGTCTTTTATACAGGACCTTTTTTCCCTTGAAACTCACTCACTCCCTGACTCACACTGTTCTTACCGTCCTTTCCTCCATGCCATGTCCTTGCCTCTGGTTGGCTTCCTGGCTGTCAGGTGGCGGTGAAACGCTCCGGCCCTCAGGGTCCACCCAATTGTATACGTGGTTGGTGATGTAGCCTCCAGGGATCCGACCCATGGAACACACCGAAATGCCCAGCTTCTTGCATCCCTTCAGTACCTGCATCACAAGAGGAGGGTAATGTTGAGGAAGTGTTACATAGAGCAGACCATATGACCCCCACACAGCAAATATTTGCTCATTTTAAGGCCCCTAAAGAAAACTATTGATGAAATATTCAAAACCCCAGATTATGTTCAGTGACATTATTTACACAATGACATTGCTGAAGATCATGGTTAATCCAATAATATAGAAGGCTACTGTGGCTCAGCGGTATAGCAGGTTCGTACTTCAATCAGAGGATTGTTGGTTTGAGCCCTGCCGTCGCTAGTCCACATCAGTGTCCATGACCAAGACAGGCTCGACTCGAAGAGTTGAAAAATGCTATATAGGTACAAATCCATGGACTCTGTATAGACTGAGTTATGCTGCGTAAGGTGAAAAAGGTGGACTTTGTTGCTATTAATGTGCGTTTACATTTTGAATGGTTATCTTTTTTCAGTACTTTACAACTGCCAGCCATCTTGAGCTTGTTAAGTTATCTTCATTTCTGTTTAACCCTCATGAAGCTCTATCGTTCAGACAGGAAGACAATCCCCTCACGCCAGGCTCATAGGCCTCTCACTTCGTACTGTCCCTCACCAGCAGCACGCATGTCATACCGGATGTCCCCGTCAGAAGCATCAGACTCTACCAGCTGTTCAGCAGCGGGGCGAGTCACGCCCTCTTCGCTCTCCTATCAGCTGTTGCCATCTCCTTTAAATGTTCTCTATCCCCGCCTCTAGCGTCCTGCTGCTGTCACATGCGACCTGCCGCCTCCCCAGCACCGTCCGCCTTCTCAGATTCAGCACCCCATCTGCATCTCCAGCAGAACCTCCAGCCACCACCACCAGTGTCTGGACTCCTCAGCGGGATCTACAGATTGCTGCCGCTCAGGGCAAACACAGCGCGATCTCAATCTCCTCGTAGAGTTCAAGCGCCAAATAAATTCTGTGTAACCATGGACGCATCATCTGGCATAATAAACATTAACTACTAATCACTCGCTGTCTCTCCTGATTGAACTGATATGTTCGTTTCTCAGGTACAGCAATGATGTTCCCGGGTCAATGTAACTCGGTGCATATTTAATAATCCAAAAGTTGTCAGAAACCAAAAAATCCTATAAAATATAGTTTGTACCTCATCAGCAAAACAATTACTAACTCATTCAATCAGTATTTAGTGGAATGGAGTTATTCACCCCTTCATAGATCATAGTTCGATTAGGATAACTCACTCGTTTTGATGAAAAATACATGTTCAAACTATATTTTAGGTACATTGGAAAAACCTAGATATTAATTGCATTAGTCTACCAAAACATGTATTTTTTTCAACAAAAAATGCTGTGCGTGAGGTGTCAGTCCATCCCTTTCTGTTCGTCAGTGTGGGCATGACACGTCTGTCTGTCCGTGATGTGTTTGTGCGTCACGTGTCCGTCTGTGCATGCAAGTCTGTTCGTACTGTGTGGTTTGTATTGAGAAGTATACCGTAGATACACAGCTCCTGTGTAAAGCTTTTGGCTCAGTAGAGGCCCCTTTTTACAGGACAAATGATTTGAACTTGGAACATATTTATATTTGTTTCACAATAACTTGTGTGTTTGGAACATTATTTTATGTATTTTTTTCACAGTTCAGTTGTCCTGTTTCTCTTGCCACTGTCTCCCACTCACTTAATCAGTTCATTCAGTACACCTGTTGGTCACACCTCGTCAGTCCCATCACTTTCACCTGCTTACTGCTGCGCTCGCCTAATCAGCTCGTCCTGTACACCTGTTAGTCACACCTTGTTGTCAGCTCCATCAAGCTCACCTGTTTCAATCAGGATGATGATTTTATTGGTTTCACAATATGGGACACCATGTCGCTAACAATATTTCATCAAACAAAATTAAAGGTTAATATCAATAAATTACAACTATGGCCGATGGGCTACATTAAGCCATATTGGTATAGTTATGACATTTAATATAAATACTATGAAGTAAGTTGACTTAAATTGCATTGGATCATGTCAAATTGGATCATGTTGAGTTGAACTGTATGGAATGTATCACAGGGCTCTCAAGTTTTTAAGACAGGTAAGCGTGACATCTCTCTCTCTCCCCCCGGACGGAGGCACGACTGGGATTACATTTCACCTAGATACAACAGATAAGTTTTTCTGATTGGCTATTCGTGTCGCCCATCTCTTTTTATTGATTGGCAGGGGATTCAGGGGAGACGTGCTTGATTCCTCCATGGTGAGGGCAGCGCGACCAGGTCATGTTTGCGCGCTGCGGCACATTAAATAGCCTAGAGTTTTTTTTCAGCGTGAGAAATACGATGTGTGGCGGGAGGGCGTGACTTAAGATCGAAATGCGTGACAGTCACGCTCAATGCGTGACACTTGAGAGCCCTGGTATCAAGATGCACATTACAGCACCTTTCGCAGCCTCGCTGTTTCGTGGATTTTTGTGTAATTTTGCATACTTTTTTTACAGTGTACAGTATGAATGCGCATTGTGTTCGGCGCCCTGATTGGCTAAGGGAGAACCGCACATGTGTTCTGCGTCCTGATTAGCTAAGGGACTGTACACCATTGTCAATCAATCTCTCCTCCGTGCAGTGTCTCCTGTACAGTAAAGAATGCATTTGGCTAGCCAGATTTACATAAATGTTCAATCGTTAGCAGTGTGACTGAAGTGCTGTATGTTTGCAAGTTCTCTACCCGAAAAAAAACATAATGTCGATGAAACGAACTGAAACGAAAAAGGCACCTGCGGTCGCACCCAAAAGACAGAGGAAGATGCTAACCATCGAAGAGAAAAAGTTGGACTTCTGGACATGCTAAAGGAAGGTAGAAGTTACGCGGCTGTAGGGTGCCATTAGGGAATAAATTGATCTTTGGTTCGTTACATAAAGAAAGAGGAAAATAACATAAGGACGACAGCAACAATAAGTTTTAACAGGGATGCAAAAAGGGTTGTAGCTGTCCGCAACAAGACCATCGTAAGGATGGAGTCTGCTTTAGCTCTGTGGATCAGTGACAGCAGGAAAAAGAACATTCCGCTGGACACCAACATCATCTGCACAAAAGCTAAAAAACTTTATGAAACCTTTGCTTTGAGTGTTTAAATAAGAGAGAAATGTGAGAAAATGTTAATGCCTGTCTGAGCAAAGTGTATAAAAGTGTGTGGTTATGGGTTTTACAGCCTTAAAACATGTATAATAATTGTAAAAAAATAAAGCTGATTACTTCACGGATTTCGTCTATTGCGGGTTATTTTTAGAACGAATCCCCCGCGATAAACGAGGGACCACTGTATATCATCATAAATTGAAACGATACACAGCCTTACTTTGTATGCTTTACAATGCAACACTTTAGTAAAATTACATTGCCTGTTGGAGTTATCAAAAATATCTAATTTGAACTTGAGTTTTGATCTAAACTTTCTAGTTAACCTTTTAAAATGTTTACTTTGAATTAATTTCAGTTTAGGAGGAATACCAATGGAAAGGTTCTCATGAAGTTGTTCTCTCTTTTACAAAAAATTGTATACATTTGACTTTGTCTCTGAATATTTTTTTTTAAACCTACTAAAGTATCAAAAATATATCTGTAATTTGTTTTTACAGTAAAGACATTGACTAATGTAATCTCAATAATTTTGTCAACAGAACTGTACACATGACTTGGTCTCCTTATGCTGTATTCACACCGGACGCGGCGCGAATTTGACTTCAATGTCGAAATCGGTGCTGTGCCAACAGATATCCCAAGGTGTTTGGAAGCTGTTGACTGTGATGAAAGATGAAGACATTTCTGCAGTGACTTCTGCAATCTTCAACCGGTCCAGTCATTTTTCAATAAACACGGACAGGATCCCACCAAATATGACAATTCGACAAACTCAGAAGAAGTTGGAAGGCTTCTGCTCACACTGCAGATCATTTTCAATACACACTTGTGAGGATGCTGTAAGACCTGCAAATGTTCATGTTGTTATCCAAGCTGTCAAAGTGTCTGGGTTGGATGAAGAAACGCACTGCAAGCCTTGCGCTTAAGTTGGGTCACTCATTGCAAAAGATAAGTGACATCCTTGAAGGCAGAGCTCTAAAAGCAGAAGGCCGTGGGCTGATAATGTCAACCCAGACTTTCAAAACACTGTATACCACAAAGTGGTGTGAAATTGTCTCACACACAGCTCTGACCACCTTGAATGAGGGACACTTCTAACAAGACATCCACTCTGCCTTTCACAGAGGCGTGCAGCGTTTTCACCAACATCTTGAAAAGACTGCAGGTTTCGCATCTGGGAAAGACGCCATCACCATAAATCTATGCTGAACTTTGCAAAGCAACTCTGGCAAAAATAATCCTATTCAACCGAAGATGTGGAGGAGAAGTTGCAAAAATGGACCTAAAAGGCTTCCTGGAGAGGTACACAACTGCCTTACACAAAGATGTTGCTGTTGGCCTTTCAAAGTTTGGGCAAAAACCTTGTAAACACTTCAGCTGTGTAGAAATTAGGGGTAAAAGACGGCGGAAATGTGCATGCTGCTATCACCACGCATGGTTAATGACTTAATACACCTCATAAGCCAAAGAAAAGAACATGGAGTCCAGAAGACAATGGTTTCCTGTTCACAATACCTTATTGTTAGACTACTTACAGAGGACGAGACGGTCTGAGAATTTATGCAAATAAGAGTGGTACTAAGAACCCGCAGTTACGTAAAAATGTTGCAACCTTGTCGCAGGTTCTGAACCACGAGTTGGACCAAGTTGCTGACTTCCTAGGTCACGGTATTTGGGTCCACAAGAAAATATTACAGACTTCCAGAGGCTACAACCCAGCTGGCCAAAATATCCAAATTAATAAGGATCTGCTTGATGCTGAAACTTTAAATTAAATTGCCATTTATGTTTTGGAGTTGTACATTTAGAATCTCCTGTGAATGACATAACTGGTGAAATGAAGAATACATATTCACATGTTTTGGTTGACATGGACAGTTAAAAAAAATGATATTTTGCAGCATTTTAACCAAAATGCGGACGAAGTCATTTAGAAACAATGTGAGAAACAAATACATTTTTACATGTCAAAGTTTGACAGCAGGACAGCAATTTAGAAAGCAAGAACTGACTAACGTTTAACAGCTAAAATAAAAAAATTGTTACCTTACATGGAGAAGAATCCCTAGGCTGTTTCTTTGAGGTGCAGATTTAGTAATTGACATAACAAATCAAAAGAAAATGAAGCATTAGTTTCAAATTGACAGCTCTCTTTTCCTCTTTTGTAAAGGATCCTAGGAGGACATGAAAACATCAGTGGTCTTCAAAAGAGGTTGCCACAGTGAGACATTTTAATGCATCTGCATTTCCTCCGAGGGCATCAAAACAATGATACACATAAAAGACGGATATAATTAATAAGACTATATCAGTCTTAAAATCTTGACTCTTCCGTGGAAACTCTGATCTTTAGCTCTTTCCATTGATCTTTCTCTTGGATTCAACCTTAATATTGCAAACATACTGATGCATTGCTTACCGAAGGAATTCTATACTTGAATTCTAACGATGAATTTTCCAGTGAGCACTGTTGGGGCCATAATCTGGAAGTGGAAAGCGCATCATTTCACCATAAACCGGTCACGGCTAGGTGCTCCTCCCAATATTTCTGACAGAAGTTAAAAGAATTATCAGAAGAGTTGTCCAAGAGCCACAAACTACTTGTGGAGAGCTCCAGAGATACCTGGAATTAGCATGTCCAATTGTTTCAAAGAAAACAATGAGTTCAGTTTATTTTGTATAGCCAAAAATCACAAATAGAAATTTGCCTCTGAGGGCTTTACAATCTGTACACCTAACATCCCTGTCCAGGTGTAACAGACCAACTTAACCACCACCCAGAGTACCTGGGTATACTTTTGCTCAGGCCAAATAGCCCTAGGCCATACTATACTATACCCCAGGGTGTATATTTGTAGCAATGCTAGTGCACTTTACACACTGATTGTGCAATACTGTTACTCAATTTTTATTTATTTTTTACCTTAAGTTTATTGTAATTCTGTTAGGAGGACCCAGCAAAATAAGCTTTTCATTGTACAGAGTAACTGTCTTATCTGGAATCTAATGCCAGGTAATCTTGATAGTTAGCTAGCGTTAGCTAGCCAGTGAAGGGGTGTGACGTTCGTTATTGGCATTCAGTCAAAACTGTCAGGCTATTTTTTTGCGTCATTTTCGTTGTCATGAAGTTGAAATTTGACTAATAATAACAACGTTAGTATTGGTGTAGCGAGCTAGACGGTTTAATCAGATCTGATTCAACTAATCAACAGCTATCTTGGAATGGAAAAAAATGTCAGGCTGTCCAAATACACCAAAATGCTTAATAATTAAATAAAATGTACCTTACTGGCCATCAAAGAGCATGACCTCTCTTTCATACATGCAGCTCACAGAAATATATCCCAACTTGTGTATTGCTTGTGATAGCAAGCTAGTCAGCTTGCTATCACGTTAGCTAACGTTGTTGGGAGAGAAAGCGAGTGAGATTACTGGCAGCGGCGAGTCCGTGGCAGCGTGTGACGTCATCCAGGAGAGCGGCGACTCAGCGGCACTGGCAGTTCTACCTACCGACACCTCGCTACATATAAGGAGAGAACAAGTGGAGATTTTATCCAACTTTTTTATTTTAATAAAAAAAACGAAATGAGTTTCCTCCGTAGGGTGGCCGGGCTACTGTTTATATTTAAGGGTTTAAGATCTACGTGTAGGAAAAAGTGCATCCTCTAGTTAACTATAATCTATATAGTTATGCGGTTATAATCACTGTCACACAGAGAGAGGTGTGCATGTTCAGGTTTACTGGTGGAAAGATTATTCAGTGTTCTAGACCAGGGATTCCCAAAGTGTGGTGCGCGCACCCTGCCTCTAGGGGGTGCGCGAGAGGAAAAATGTAATGGTGTTCTAATGGTGTAATAATTAATATTAAACATAATAAAAATAAAAAAAAGAAGTAGGATTTTTTTTAATTAAAAAATGTCCCTTTGTAAGATTTAAAATTAAAAACGTACAATTTAATAAATAGATGCACGTCCGGTCCGGCCGCCAGACTGTCTTGTACATACACACTAGCTAGCTTGTGCACCTAACGTCATTTCATTGATTCAGCAACATCCATGAAATTATGTTAAACTGGCTGAAATCGGGGAAGCTGTCAGGTGGGACATCTGAAGCTGTCAGTAATAAAAGAGGAGAGGGACAGAGAGAGAGGGAGGAACCGGATGCGAGAGAAACGGAGAGGTGCGTTGGGGAGAGACCGGGAGAAGAAATCGACCGGGAGTCGGAGAAAGAGGGTGAGCATCAGACTGGGGGAGAAAAAGAGGAAACATGATGACAATTATCTGGGTCTGGGCTTCACTTGGATTGGCAATGCAGATTGCCCGAAGCCACAGTGCGTGTTGTGCAGTGAGGTTCTGGCTAACAGCTGTCTGAAGCCTCTTATTTGCGCCACCACCTGAACACCAAGCATGCCAGTGCAAGTCAGAAGCCCCTTACATTTTTTAGATCAAAATTGGAAGTTACAAAACAGCCAAAAACAATTGCAGTCTCATTCACGTGAGTCTCTCACTTTCTCCCTCTCCCTCTCTCTTGCTGCAGGCTGCGCTGCATGTGAACATCCTCATATGGACTCCTCCTTTTTTATTTATATCTGTTTCTGAGCCTATGCATGTGCCACTCTTTGTTCTTTACGTGGCTTACTGTGTTTAAGTAAATACATGTGAAATGCAATCTGCCTCTGAGCCTGTGCGTGTGTCCTCGCCATCCAGGGAGCTGTGCGACTGTGCTGTGCATTTGAGCTGTGCGACTCCGCGGAAGGCGCTTAAAGTTGAGAATATTTCAACTTTTAATCGCGCCGAAAAAACGCGTCGCGCGGCATTTAAAAAGCGCGCATGAGAGGCGCGCGCCGTACCATAGGAAAACAATGGTTTTGCTAACGACGCGTTTTTGAGAGTCGCGTCTGGTGTGAACGGCCCCTTATTGCACTTTAAAAGTGACGTCTTGTGTAACTGAAATGTATACAGCGGACTAAATTTTGTAACAAATGCCACGCGCGAGCAAACAGTTATCGCATTGGTCCGATTTTATGCGGCTATAAATAGGCTCTGTCGCATTTTTTTTTTAAGGTGTGGGGGTTTGGGGGTGCGTGAACCCGGTCGGGATGTAGAAGGGGGTGCGTGGCCTAAAAAGTTTGGAAACCGCTGTTCTAGACTAACAGTGAGGTCTCCTCAAAGTAAAGTGGTATAACAGTATGACATAATATGGTCAAATGAAAAAGGCTGGTACGTTATACATATTATGGCATAAGTGTAATATTATGAAGTGAAATGTAGTAGTAGCAAAACAATATTCAGTATAATATAGCAGTATTGCATATTGTAAGTATTAAGTTTACAAAATATATATACACACACACACACACACTACCGTTCAAAAGTTTGGGGTCACTTAGGTGGAAACGTCTGGTTTTATAGAGGCCCATTTCCAGCAACTATCACTGTGTTCATTGTGTTTGCTTATTGCATAGAAGACTAATGGATGATTAGAAAACCCTTGTGCAATTATGTTAGCACAGCTGAAAACAGTTACTGAAACTCGCCAGTCTATTCTTGTTCTTAGAAAAGAAGACTATTCCATGCGAGAAATTGCGAAGAAACTGAACATTTGTCTGGGTGACCTCAAACTAGAATATTGTGATAACAGCAAAACAAAATCAAACATTTGGAAATGTCCATTAATGCACTCAGTACTTGGTTGGGAATCCTTTTGCACGGATTACTGCATCAATGCGGCGTGGCATGGAGGCAATCGGTCTGTGGCATTGCTGAGGTTGTATGGATGCCCAGGATGCTTTAATAGCGGCCTTTAGCTCATTTGCATTGTTGGGTCTGGTGTCTTTCAGCTTCTTCTTCACAATACCCCAAAGATGTTTTATTAAAAAATGACCGGATACATTAGTCTGTGCGTCTAAACCTCTTGTCACGTGATACGTTACACAAAAATTTAAACTTAAAAATGAGTTTCAACTCTGCCATTGTTCTGGTTTAAAATCAAGACTCGACCAAAAGCTCTGAAAACCCTGCTTCCATTTCCAACATTCTGTCTTTGTGAAGCGGGTTTTCTGCAGTGATAGCGACCAAAACTAAGTTACGGAGTAGACTGGACATAAAGAACACACATACATTACATACTGTAAAGGAGTGCAATTACCAGAAGAACACTTTAAGTGATGCTATAAATACCTTTTTTTTTTATTACTATTTTTCTTAATTAATATCACTGAAGCTCCCTTGCCATGCGCATCTACTGTCTGATCAATTAGATGTTTAATTAGAGAAGGACAGAATTAGCAGAATTAGGCTCTGAGGCCACAGCACTGACTCTGATTGTGACTCAAGCCTAGTTTATGCTTCTCCGTCGCGTCGACGACGTACCTACGCCGTCGACGCGACGCAGTCGTTGAGCATTCGAAGTTCTGCGTCGAGGGAACACGTTGCCTGCAATTCACCGCCATGCCGCCAGGGGTGTGTGGCTGTGTGGTTTCAGGGGTTATATAGGGGCCGAATCCTTTTTCTTCCAGTCACAGTAAACAACAATGGCGTCCAGGTTGGAGCGGCTGCATTTGGAGTTGGAGCTCATCAATATCGAAGAGCAAATGCTTATATTGCAAATGTTGAAGCGCAGGCGACAGTTTGAAGACGTTTGCGGCGGTGGTCTGTACGACCACTAAACCAGTCGAGGGTGGGAACGGGTGAATTTGCAACACTGGTTCGCCCACTGAGGGACCTGGATGAACAAATGCACTTTCGATACTTTCGAATGTCAGCGGGCCGATTTGACGAGCTAGGCAACGCACAGCATGCCTGTTGATGCCGCCCAGAGACTGGCGGTGACGCTGAGAATTTTAGCCTCGGGTGGAAGCCAGCAAGCTGTGGCGGCTAGCTACAAACTGGCGTCGAGCACTGTGTCCAACATTTTGTCGGAGGTCTGCAAAGCATTGTGGACAGCGCTGCAGCCCGAGTTTTTAGCATGTCCTTCAACCAGACGATGGGAAGCCATGGCAGCAGATTACTGGCGGCTGTGGAACTTCCCAAACTGCGTTGGAAGTCTCGATGGGAAACACGTGACCATAAAAGCACCGCCAAATGCAGGAAGCGACTACTTTAACTACAAACGGACTCACTCCATTGTGCTGATGGCAACATGCGATTCCAGGTAATTCCTATCGAGCTAAATAATTTAAAACATGTTTGATCTATGAGTCCATGTTATACCTGTGTACAAATCCACAGTAAAACACTAACAACATGCATTGATGTCCTTTACAGATACAATTTCACAATGGTGGACGTGGGAGGATATGGAAGAGAGAGCGATGGTGGCATCTTCAAGGAGAGCAGGTTTGGGTCGATGCTGGTCGACCACAAACTCAATCTGCCCCCATCAGCTGAACTACCAGGGACCGGAGTCCAGATCCCTCATGTCATCGTTGCTGATGCTGCCTTTCCCCTGCACTGCAACATGATGCGTCCCTTTCCAGGCATGTAGCAGTATTACATATATATATATATATATATATATATATATATATATATATATATATATATATATATACATACACATTAGATGTACATTAGAGCTGCAACAGACAAAAGAAAATGTGAGGTCGTCACTCATAGACTTTGTCATAGTTCACAGTACTTGTACAGACAGAGAAATGATGCGTAATAACTAAATGATTATATATATTATTAGAGCTGCAACGATTAATCGATTAGTTGCCAACCATTAAAGTTACACAGTACATTATGGCTTCTCAAGTGTTTGTAAAATCCATGGTATAGTAGTGTGGTCATTAATATTGTGCTTTCCTATACAGGAGTAGGCATGACCATGGCCAAGCAGGTCTACAACTACCACCACTCCAGGGCCAGGCGGGTAATTGAAAATACATTCGGCATCATGGTTGCGCGGTGGAGAATTCTTGGGAGACCAATAGAGTTTCTGCCTGAAAAGGCTGTGGATGTAGTCAAAGCCTGTGTGGTCCTACACAACTACCTCACCTACACCGATGAGGTGAGCACCCCAGACAGCAGATACATCCCACCGCATTTTGTGGACACTGACCATTCTGGAGCAGTGCTGCCTGGGGAGTGGAGAAAAGTGGTGGCCAATGACTCCAACTTCGTTGAATCTGTGGATCCCACACAGATGTCCCGGGCCTGTTCCACCAGAGCGGCATTGGCTGTTCGGAATGACCTGATGGCTTTCTTTCAGTCACCTCAAGGTGCTGTTCCATGGCAAAACAAGATGGTGTCCCGAGGCACACTCAATCAGTGATGATAAACTGAAACTGATTTATGCATGGTGTTGAAAATAAATATCAAAACAACTTTTTGAAAACAAACGTGTGTGCTTTTATGTATAATATAAAAAGTATAATTGAATCAAATCACAGCAAAGTGCACTCAAAAACACACACACACACACACACACTGTTGCTCAACTATTTACAATACTATATACAAGTCCAAAAAGCATCGGGTCAATTAGTGTCTATTTGCATGAATGAGCCCGTACACTTTAAACATCACATCCGGCCTCTGGTCCTCTGGCACCCTCCGTAGCAGGTCGCCCACCATTTTGCCGAACCTGGAGCACTCATCCTCATCCTGCAGTAGCTGCACCTCAAGGTGCTGTGCCATGGCAAAACAAGATGGTGTCCCGAGGCACACTCAGTGATGATAAACTGTAACTGATTTATGCATGGTGTTGAAAATAAATATCAAAACAACTTTTTGAAAACAAACGTGTGCTTTATTATGTATAATATAAAAAGTATAATTGAATCAAAACACGCACACACACTTTACAATACTATATACAAGTCCAAAAAGCATCGGGTCTATCATTAGTGTCTATTTGCATGAATGAACCCGTATACTTGGAACATCACGTCAGGCCTCTGGTCCTCTGGCACCCTACGTAGCAGGTCGCCCACCATTTTGCCAAACCTGGAGCACTCGTCTTCATCCTGCAGTAGCTGCTGCTGGACCTCCAGCCTACGCGCGTCCAGGTTCGACATCTGCGTCCCAAACAGGTCGCCCTCCTGGTCCCTCCTTCTTTTGGGCCGAGACACGGGGGACTCCACCGGGGAAGAAGCCGCTGGCCTGCTAGTTGCAAGCAAACCCGGGGTGACCGGCCGGGGGGGCTCTGTGGGCGACGGCGATGCAGATGTCAATGTCGAGGTCGAGGCCGCCTCTCTCTCCGATGAACCCCACGACGTCTGTTTTTAATGAAAGAGTGGATGCTTGATTAGTCTGTTTGTTTACAACCAGTAGTCAGTCAGTATTACATGTTGTTAATGTTGAACATTACACATAAACACGCATAACCGATGATGTAGCATTAATAACATAAAACACATACCTTTGCCTCGTAATTTGAATCCGTTTCTCGGTGCTTCACATGTGGTGCCAGCCACGACATGAAATGATAAAATGCAGGCACTTTTTGTCCGCCTGCGTCGCCACTTTTCGTCGCCAGCTTCTTTCGCAGCCGGATATATTTGTCCCGGAGATTCTTCCATCTTTTCATGCATTCGGCGACCTCCAGGCCCGTGTTTTGTGAGATTTCTCTCCATGAATTCACTGTCATTTGGCAGTCTTTGTAGTCTTTCGACGAGAAGTTATATAAGTGGTCATACTTTCTCACCTCCTCGATTATTCGTTCTTCTGTTTGGTCCATTATTGCTACTGATCCACAAGAAGTTTAAAAATGGCGGTGTAGGAAGACAGACCGGAAGAAGCAAGAAGCAACTGCCAGAAATTACGTTCTGAGCGGACCAATCACAGCGCTTACGGTCCGCGTCGAAGCGACGCGTAGTTAGGATTTTTTGGAGGTACGCGTCAGGCTACGGCGTAGCTACGCCGTCGACGCGACGGAGAAGCATAAACTAGGCTTCAGAGGTCCCTGCTGAAAATTACACCAGCAAAGACATCAGTAGTCAGGTCTTATATGAGGTTCCTCTCCAAAATGAAAGTAACCTTTGAAAACAAAAACATTGATGAATTGTTTAAGATTTTCATCACTGCATAAAAACTTGACCAGTGGATGAATTGTTTTACATTTTCCTTCTTATTTTTGCAACTATCAGCTGTTGTTTTTTAAAATCTTTTTATCTCTCTCTAATACGGCACAGAAATATGTTTCAAATTCTAGAGGAATCAGTAGGCTTCCGCTGCCTTCCTCCCGTGAGATCGAAGGCGATTCACACAGAGATAGGAGCATGGATGTGACGTGGTGCCGAAAGTACTCGTCACACGAAATCCTTCACCATGATTTGTCGATTTGTGTGTCTGTCGACATGTTTTCTAGCAGAGGAGATTACTATCTTTCCAACTTCATATCTGTAGATAGTAGGATGTGATATTTCCCACTGGTTACTCCCAGCAACATAAATATGAGATGTTAAGAATATTTTGATATAAAATAATTCATAATTAAATGGTGTTAGCTTGTAGACTTGAATTTGTTTCCCTACAAATTGCTCATGGCTCTTAAGTATGATTATGTTCAACAACTTAGTCAAACACTTGTTTGAGGCTGGAGATAGATGGTGGTCTTGATGAAGTTTACACTGATTTGAAGCTCAAGATAAGACGTGTGGACTTTTTAAAATCCCACTTTGTTCTTTGTCCTTACCATTGCTCTTTATTTAGTCCTGACAGCTTGCCCTTCTAATAAAGGACCTTATCTTGAGCAAAACGCTGCAGTTGATTTGTGAGGACGATTATTCTTGGGAATCAATACAAATTAATTAATGCAACTGTCCACCAGAACTTATCTAATTACAAAGGCAAAGTATATCATGTATATTACCCATCTTGGATGTCTGTCCTTGCAGTATTAATGGATGTCCAGTGTGCGTCTCAGCACTGCGATCACGATGTGTCATTCCAGCAGTGCCGTGACCATAATTCAGCGCTGAGCTTCTTTTTCACTGCTGGAAGTAGCACATGCACTCACGGACTGTGTGTTGAGTCAATGGGTTTGGATTGTATAGAAGCTTATGAGATAATGACCTGACTCACTTGATCAGTAAACCTTGTTTTTCGAGCCAGCACCGCTTTCCCCATTTGGTCGCACGGGGATGCGTTTACCATGCCAGCGACCCGAATATTCGCCGTTGCTTCTCTCCGTGAAAAGAGCTATCATTTCCACTATTGACCATGAAAGATATAACCATTATTTCTGCGTTATATTGTTGTGGAAGTACCAAAAACGTCGTAACATCAAACGCCCTCGTGTTTGGATTCATAACACCATCCGTAAATGCACACAGCTCAGTGAATTTCACCGACTCCTCCAGGAACTGCGTCTGGATAACGGACGCTTCCAGCGCTACTTCTGGCTAAACGTTAGCCAGTTTGATGACCTGTTGGTTTGGATCGGTGCAAGGATCTCTTGGTTGGACACCAACTACAGTCGTTCAATCTCAGCTGCGGAGCGCCTGTCCATCTGTCTCCGGTGAGTGGCAGTTTCATCAAATATATTCATGCTTTGTCTGGTCCGTCCACAAGACATCAAGAAAGCCCCATTTACATTTTGTGATTTCTTAATGAAGTTTGGATCCATCAATCTGGTCTCCAACAATACACATAAGTATCTACATACTATATAACTTATTATGTAAACTCACCAGCATTTGTGTTTATTATTCATGATAGCATCTGTAAAGTAATATCAATAAAAAAAAAACTACTACTATTAGCACCTACGATAACATTATAACAGTATCATTAATAACATTATGAGGCAGAGCCTCAAAGTCCTGCTCCTCCTGCTTCTCCAATCTTTCCAGGGAACAAACCAGTGTTTCTATTTCTTTTGATTTGTAAATATTGTTATTGTTCATACTGTTAATAGTTTTGTTAAAATAAATGCACTTGATTTAATGTTACTTATTCCATGTTCTTTATTTCATTTACAAAAAAACTCTTAACAAACAAAGGAAAGTTTCTTTACTATTATTGTGTGGTTGTTTTGGATGTGCTTGGGCATTACACGGTGTCTTGCCATGGGACAGTTCCTTCAGCAGAGATTTTTCTACCGTATTCACAATTTAACATACACTTCAGTTATTTTTATATATTTAACAGTGTAGTTAAGTTTATCACTGTACATAGCCATTCTTCTCTCTTTGAATTCTACTGCAAACACTTCGACTTGGCTTTGTTTGTTTACCTGTTGCAGCTGCTCTCCACTGGACAACTAGCTGGCTAGCTAGCAGTCTCCCGCAAGCCTGCGGCTACTGACGAGCTAGCCGGCTCCCTGCTGGATACTCCTCTCCATGGTACTACTCTGAGGCGGGTTGCCTGGACATACTGTCTTAACTGTGCTGCTCCGATCACCTGCCTGCTGCAGATTATTATCCTGACGTGCCGGTCACTTATCCTGCTCTCCACTGCTACCGCCTACTCCCTGGACAACTAGCTGACTGGCCAGCGGTCTCTCGCTAGCCGGTGCCTACCGACGAGCCAGCCTTTCAACTGTCACTTCTCCAACTCCGGTCATCAAGTCTGTGGCTACCGACAAAAGATCTCAGGCTTATCATCAAATCCTCACCGGCTGCCATGGTTCTGCAATACTCACCTCGCAACTCTTTAAACTCAACAACTTCTCTGCTCCGTTCATCTCAGCCATCAAAACACGTGGACTTCTCCGTGGGCCCCGTTACATTCACAGAGCCTCCCGCAGAAAGTTTGTTTACTCCCAGCCTGATCGCTCCACTCTTTCCATCCCCTATCTCCGATATTCATATATGGATAAGCAACAACACCATGGGGACGTGGTGGTGGAATAGCCAACAATTTTTTAAAAAAGACATCACTACAAGTGCAATAACCATCCTGGCTCCCTCCTCATTTGAACACCTTGTTTTTAAACTGTCTGGTCCCAAATTATTAAACACAAGTTTATGGTTTAAATTGTTGATTCCAAGTCTTCTTTAATACAGCATGATTTACGTTTAGTAAATGAAGCATAATTTTAGCAATGTTAGAAATGATCTATTTGAAAGATACAAAATTAGTTCAGTTTTTACTTTGTAAAATATGTGAATTGGTAAAGTTAAGATATTTTTATTTGGATGTGGTCAGAAATGTCCTGAACACATACATATCAGTCAGATATAATTACATTAATTATCTTTCCATTAACCCTCAAATTAAATAATAAATACACTAATTGAGTTGTATTTTCTCTTTAACTCACTAGTTGATGGTCACATGTTTTACTTAATGTGAATATTATTTATTTATTCATTTCCATATATGCTAGTATACGATTTGTTGATATCTTATTTTGAAAAACGAGTTTATTTTTATTTTATTTTGGAGAGCGACAGGGAAAGTCTCCGAGATCGACGGGTTGGCGACCACTGATTTGGAGTAAAATAGAGGGTATGCTTTATAGTGGGGCTATTTTGTGATTGACAGGTCTCTACCACATCGTTGTCCAGTCTGGGAGTTGTCCCGGTTTCCTAACAACTTTAACCCTTTTACAGTCTTTTTTCACTTCATGGACTTTAATTGAAACTTTTTGATCTCCATAAATTTCGGTTGTACTTAAAATACAGAACTTCAAAGGCTTCAAAACCAGAGTCCACAAATGGGTGACATCACATTGACTTCTTGTATAATGTCTATGGTTCCAGCTTGTGAACACCATCCCATGCCGACACACTGGCTGGGTTTTTAAAGAGAGAATGCCTCGATAGCATGTCTGCCTTGTCTCTACACAGATGTACTGTAGCTGAGCATCAGGTCCGCAGGCTTTTCCTGCAATATGAATGAGTATGAATGTTAGATAGTCCTGATGGGCAGGTGGCATGGTAGCCCCTGCCATCAGTGTATGAATGGGTGAATGATGACATGTAATCAAGCGTTTTGAGTGGTCCGGAGACTAGTTAAACGCCATACAGGTTAATTTACCATCAGGGCCCCCAGAGCTGTGTAGAATATGAATGGTTGATGGTGAGTGAGAAGAGATTTCTAGTATATTTTTCTTATGAATTCGTGGAGATCAAACTGGAGCAAAAAGGAAAGTGAATACACTTGCAGTCATCACAAGCATTGGTTCAAAATGAGTTTCTAAGTAAGATGTTGTTTACAGCTGGTTCTGCTCCCCCCAAGTGGTCCAATAAATGAGCATTGCTGCTTTAAATAACACAAACATTTTGGATACACTACGCGAGTTAGCTACTCAGTTTTTTTTTTTCACGAATGCCGACATATGTCATTTGTATTACTGCTTTAGCCAAAGCTCTTGTTGCTGGAAAATTGAATACCAAAGAGGTGACTCAAAATCCTCTGCCCTTCAGTGTGACAGTTATCAAATGTGTGTACTTTATCAGACATTTAAATTGGATGTCCTTTTCAAAGGAGAGTTGGCATATAACTTCTATTCGTATTTATTTAAAATTAATGATCGTTGGGAATAAGGCCATGCTTGTCTGCCCAAATGTTGTATTCTACTTTAGCTGCATAGTGGTTGTCCATTGTGAATTCACAAAAATATGTGAAACAAACACAACCTCTTGACAGAGCATTATATGGTGTTGGCACTTTACGTGTTAGCACTTCAGAAACAATTATATGTCGGCACCCCAGAAGCAAATTAATGTGTTTACCATGAAAACGATCCTAATTGACTTTGTTGTTCTTTTAACACATGTAATGCACTGTGCAGAGCTATATTTCTCATTCTACATCTGAAATGAGGCAGCTAAGAAATGTGGATGGAGACAGTGAGTGAATAATACCTTCCAGCTTGCTCAACCACTGCTGAGGTGCTCTTGAGCAACTTGACATATGTGTTTATACTTAGATGCTCACAGTCTCTAACAGCAGTGTCAGACTGGTCCACTGCCAGGACAGGATAAATTGGCTGAGGAAATAGCGTCCTGTTTTCTCAAATTGAAACGTAATGCAGACATGAGATTGTTCCTGACTCTATTTCACACAGATAAATGCATTCTTATGTTTTTGTCCTCATCTTGATAACTGAAATGTTGCAATTGAGTGCATGCGTTTTGCAGTGGCCTCAAATGTTATCTGACTCAGCTGAAGAGCTGCTGGCACTAAGTCTTTATATGAATATGAATAATTTCTGTCACATTCATTGAATGTGCTGTAACTCCGTTACGTTATTCATTCTGGCCACATGACATCTATTGCTTCTGTCCATCCGGGGAGAGGGATCCTCCTCTGTTGCTCTCCCTCAGGTTTCTTCCCCTTTTTTTCCCTGTGAAAGGGTTTTTACTATCTTTATTGGGGGAGTTTTTCCTGCTCCGATGTGAGGTCCCGGGATAGGGATGTCATGTGTACAGATTGTAAAGCCCTCCGAGGCAAACTTGTATTTGTGATGTTGGGCTATATAAAATAAACTGAATTGAAAGTCTACCAAGCCTCATACTGCAATCCGTGCACTCAGTCCTCAGCCTCTCCCATCCACAGGGAGAAGGATGCAGATGGTTCCAGTACACTCAGTAGACCATTGGTACACTCGGCTTCTGCAGCCTAAAGACACTGCAGTCCCACAAACATAATTTCAACAGAGTGAAGGGAACAAAAGCATGGAAAGAAAACAAACATTGTTATGCAACACTTATTTTTGTACATGTTTTCTTAATATACTGTATAATCTTTGCTAAGATAAGTATTTGAACAACGGTGGGCCCTTTTCACAGCAGTTTGACGTATCAAAGAAGAAAAAACTGTTCCAAGGTTCCGGTTCCGTGCATCCTCATTCACTGACGTGGCTTCCCAGGTAGCCAGAATGACTTGGCCCAGCTTCGGCTTAAACTCGGCATGCCAAGTCTCGAGTCCGGCCCAACATGTTTGGCTGAGACTCGGGATGAATGACACCCCAGAAATGGAGCGAATACCGTCTGCAGACACTGCCATCACTGGGCCGCAATCACCTAAAAAATGCCCAAACTGACCCAATCGGGCGGTTAGATTCAGTCTGGAGACTCTAAACTGGCAATGCCCTTATTCAAATCGCAATCATGCCAACAAAATTGGGCCCCAAGTGGATATAATTCCCATTGTTCCTGACCTCTGTAGGTCCTACAATAGATACTTGCCAACATCTCAGAGATACATAAAAAAAAGATATAATCAACTAATAATTGCATTATGCGCCAAATTCAATAATGAAGTAAAAACTAGTGTATTGCGTGCTTTTATTTTAAAGTAATGTTATCAGAACAATATAACAGGCACTCTGGAGCAACAGCACGTTAACAACAGTATATACATCTAAAATATATGCTAGGGAAGAAAAAAAAAGATTTATTTAATTTTTTTAATGCTTCTATATGACTGGTCATTCAATTAAATATTGTATTTATTTCCAGATGTTATAGACTATTTTATTCTAATGTAAAACAGCTTAATATCATGCTAAAGAAGAAACACTCTTTTATCAGGGAACAACATAAACAGTAGTAAGGGTCCCTCAGCGGCAGCTTAACGCATGCGCGATTAATGCTCTGTGAGGTGGAGCGGCTCGCGACAGCACCCGCTGCTCACTGAGGACAGAAACTACATAACAAGACGTGCAAGCCGGGTGCGCATACGTAAATCACCTTCAAAGTAAAAACAGTGTATTGCATTTATGGCGTGCATCTTATTTATTTATTTTTATTTTTTGATTGACCTCACGCGTTTTTAACGTGCCCAGCTCTAATTATTATAGATAAATCTACCCAGCAGTAAATGTGTCATGAAAATGAAAAATCCCCTTTTACAAGCTGTAACATTCAAGTGATGAACACAATAAAGCACAATTTTCCCGTGCAACAAAGCGTAAACATTGCGTTTACGCTTATGAAAGAAGGTCAGCTAAGGGTGGTTCTTATTCATGCACTCTGGTTATGTTACGTTGTTAACCTATTATTTGAACACAAAACCATGATATTTTTTCTAACCTGAACCAAGAAGTTTTGTTGCTAAAACCTACCAATGGTTTTACAGCCTGATGAGCTCCATTGCCCAAAACTGGGGGCAGAATTCTTCATCAGGAGGTCTTTCTCACTCTCAAAGTCCTCGTACTCCCATGAAATGATACCAGAGCCACTGATGTGACATAGCAAAAAAAACCTGCACAGCCTGGTCTTACAAGAGCTTTTTTTTTCCTTTCATATAAGACAATTTTACATATATACATACACCTCTTTCCACAAGAATATTTTTTCACAACCCATTATGAATTCATAAACAACACAAGTAAACACTTCATCTTATTCTTAGGCCATGTGTCCCCCAAGACCGGGACCTTGAACTTAGTCGTGACAGCACCGACCCAGCATTAAAGTATGTCCTTTACCCAATTACAGCCCTGATCAAATTAAAAGTATCAGGCTTCTCAACAGATTCCAATAAAAAAAGACCGACCCAGATAAACTAGACGAAGCAATCATACTCTGCACTAGAGCTTCACTAACAAATGACAGAAAATGCTCTATGACAAAGAAAGGCTCCGCAGGCAGGTCCATTGACTTTATTCAGCTTGTATCACAACAGGGAATTAGAGGTGGAGGCAGAAGTAGATGCTTTCTATTCTGGGACAACTTTTCTGCAGGCTAAGAGCCATTCAAAGCTAGAGAGAGGCAAAGATCAGCGCTGCATCTGGCAGAGAACAGTGACACTTAAGTGCAATTTGGGCTATATATGCATTCCCATGGTGATTGAGCCGGGATGGAGTGGGTGGAAGAGAAGCTCTCAGCGGGTCTTGTGTTGGGCAGGCTGGGTGGGTGTATGAAGAGAGAGAGGGAGGAAATTGTTGCTATGTTAGAGGCAGTGGATAGGTTTATTTTTAAGCAGGAGGCAAAGTGATCTATGGGACAAGAGGGCAGAGCAGAGTTCAGTGCTGGTCAATCATTCTACAGGGGCCTCCCTGGAGGGCTCTTCAGTGCGACTTAACCACTTCTTCTGCCTCTAAGCATTGTTTTTGCTTAAGTGACTGCACGTTTATTCTCTGCTCTGACTGGAAATGAACATATTGTCGAAAATAGTCAAAATTATCTGGAGTGTTGCCTCACAGTAACCTGGAGAGGAAAACAAGTTTAAACCATCCTCTTCTACTAATGCTGCATTTTATATCAGACTTATCAATCAGCCTCTCAATACTTTGTCCAACTAGAGACTGAAAACAATATCCAGAGGAGTTAAGGGTGTAAAGGTACACATATTTTTGGTTAGATAATGACATGCTTTCAGTACACCCTGTGACTCAAACAGCTGTTTATATCTACTACTCACACAAAAACACAATGTTGGGTTACCTTCACATTAAATAATAAGATATATGAAATCCATAACCTGTCTTTAGTATTAAGCTCACCAGATGGTCAATCTCCCACCTGTAGGCAGAATTACCCCCACCAAAGATGAGTCCAATGAGGGTGGTGTCATCCTCAAACTTTAGGAGGTGCAGCTGTTGGTGTATAGGGAGAAGAGCACAGGGGGAAGAATGCAGACTTGTGCTGATGATCTGAGAGACAGACCTGTTTTCCCAGCTTCACGTGCTGCTTCTGGTCGGACAGGAAATCTGTGATCCTGGCGTAGGTTCCTGAGGAGTCCAGATGTTAGAAGATGAAGTGGTTGACTGCGTCGTCTACAGACCTGTTGGCTCTGTAGGCAAACTGTAGGGGTCCAGGAGTGGATCAGTGAGGGTTTTGAGAAATCCTTGCATAAGTACACAGGCTCGTTTCCCTCTTCTACGGTGTAGAGGTGAGCACATTTTTGACTAAAGTGTCTAGTAATTCAATGAAAGTTAAAAGAAAACTTACAATTAAATCTGCTGGAGTTGTTTTCCTGATGTTTATGAGCTCACCTCTGGTGAAAGAGCTCAGGGGAATCACAGCAGAAAACTGCATTTACAATGCACACCAACACACGAAGACAGCCATCCTAGTATCATCTTAGTATAGCGTGTGAACAGAAAACTAGACAGGACAATTCCCGCAGGTGCCCCCGTGCTAATGAATGAAGCTTAAGCGGACGTTCAGTCAGGAAGACAGACTTATTCATTTCATTCATAATCTTTCAATCGCTATTTCTCCCTGTGATTATTCTATCAGATTCTGCAACATCGCTGCTGTCAAGTTTTAAAAATGTTCTCCTCTCAGTTGTTATTTCAGCTCAATTCAGATGCGAATGGCTAAAATTTTCCTTACTCCATTAGCATCTAGTGTTGGTCAATGAGACTGTCAGATTCCGACTTCGATCCTTTTCGGAAGGGGTCAGGTCTCAAAATCGATGTCCAGCGGGAGCCGGCATTCAGCCCGCCGGGTTGCAGGCGAAGGAGCACTCACCTGGCGGCACCATGCAGCGGCTTCCACTCAAAGGAACAAAAAGTCCACTTGGCTCAGCTCGAAGATCACGGTGGTATTCCAGCACCAGGCCTCCCTTTCTCCCAGCTCCGCCAGCTAGTAAGTCTAACTGTTAGCCGCGATCAGACGATCTCTCGCCGGTGGCCAGGTTGGAAGAATCAGGCTCATCACAAGCTCTGCATGCAAAGTGGAAGATTGTCGCTTCCCGTACGCCCTCTCCAACAACAACAACTCATGGCCCTCTGTGCAGACAACGTCGTCATCTCCATCCTGCAGTCACTGGTTAGCTCCATCCACACCATCAATGCTCACCTCCAGTCGCTGGTAAACGCTGCAGCTTCAACTCCATTGTTACCGGCGGCTCCATGCTAAATAAGCGCTACATGATAGTTCAGGCTCCTCGCTGCTTAAACTGAAAACTTTGTTTCAATCCTCGGCATTCCCCTGACAAATGAGGAACCATGGGTTCAGACACGCGTCTGGAGTTCCAGGACATCACTCTCTTTTCAATCAATATATGAAAGCTTCATTCCAGTCACGAAATTTGAGCGCAGCCGTGAGATTACAAATGATATTTAACATCATTTAATAAACATAATTGAGCAACAGTTAAACTTAGTTTATCGTCGCCATAGGGATGACGGAACAAGGCGTGCACATGGCACAAAATGATGATAATCACAGCTGGCGCATGATACACTTGTAGGTGTTAATTGTTAATTGCAGAAGTAATAAAGTACTCCATGGATATGGGTTTATAGAGAATTACAATCCTTCCTCATCATTGTGGAGATTGGTTTATGGCTTTTGCCAGGTATACCTACAGTTGATGGGCATATCTAAAAATGACACTCGTTATCTTTTAAGTTACACTCGTTATCTTTTATTCTTCACAGTTCATGTTTGTACAACACTGGGGATTCAGAGAATAACAGTGCATAGAGCAGGGGTATTCAATTGAAATTCAATGAGGCCCGTTTAGAGAGAATTTCCTCATACAGTCTAAAGTGAAGTTAGTTAATGTATATTGAAGTAGCCGAACAGTAGTATCAACATTTGTACTTGGTCAACAACTGATTAATCTGATTATCAAATACAATAAAATTTGACTGAATAAATATCCCAACAATATTCATAGTCAGTTTTTAAATTGAACTGGAGGTAGTATGATAATAGATACTCAAATAATAAATGTCCTCAAATAAAGGATGCATTTAAAGATTAAAATACATAACAGAAAGCTTTTGGAAAATGTGCGTAAAAATAAAGTACTTAATTTCAGAAATTAGTTTAACTCACTTGTGGTGAAGGGAGGTTAATCAAAAAAGCATATCATATTTTCTCATCTTTTAAAAAGAGAAATGTGTGTGCTGTTATTAAAACAACTTGTTTCAGCCATTCTCCATCCATCCATCCATCCATCCATTATCAGCCGCTTATCCGGGGTCGGGTCGCGGTGGCAGCAGGTTCAGCAGGCCGACCCAGGCTTCCCTCTCACCCGCAACACTTTCCAGCTCATTCTGGGGGATCCCGAGGCATTCCAAGGCCAGCCGGGAGATATAATCCCTCCAGCGTGTCCTCGGTCTTCCCCGGGGTCTCCTACCAGTTGGACGTGCCTGGAAAACCTCTAATGGGAGGCGTCCAGGAGGCATCCTGACTAGATGCCCGAACCACCTCAGCTGACTCCTTTCGACACGAAGGAGCAGCGACTCGACTCCAAGCTCCCTCCTGATGTCCGAGCTCCTTACCCTATCTCTAAGGGTGAGCCCGGCCACCCTGCGGAGGAAGCTCATTTCGGCCGCTTGTATTCGAGATCTCGTTCTTTCGGTCACGACCCAGAGTTCGTGACCATAGGTGAGGGTTGGAACATAGACCGACCAGTAAATGGAGAGCTTCGCCTTCCGGCTCAGCTCCCTCTTCACCAGGACGGACCGGTACAGCGCCTGTTTTATTGCTGCAGCCGCACCGATCCGTCTGTCGATCTCCCGCTCCACCTTACCCTCACTCGTGAACAAGACCCCGAGATACTTGAACTCCTTCGCTTGGGGCAGGCAGCCATTCTGTTTCGCTTAATGATATTGTTGGGCAGTGGATGTATGTGTGGATTCTGATCATATTGGATTCTTAGGTGTATTTTCTGTGCCTTCATGTTGGATTGAGTGGGTGTGTTTGCTCAAAAGATTTATGCTTTGTCTCCTAGTTGTGCTTCACCTTGCTGCTTTGAATAATTGCCACACCTATGGGGTTATGAGACACACTGGTTTCAACTGCCGTGGAAAACATGTAAGAGTCTGTCCACTATTTGGTAAAGGCTCTGGTTTCAGGTTCCTCATTTTTTCAGAGAACGCATGGGTCATAACTTCTCTGACTCACATATTTCTCCTGTAGAGTTTCTCTCCCCGTCTCTCGTCTGTGTGTGTGTGTGTGTGTGTGTGTGTGTGTGTGTGTGTGTGTATCTAACTGCAGTTGCAAAGCTACTTGTCACATTCTATTGTTAAAGTGGATCTTCTCTCATCATGGTATAATGCTGTTGCATTCCAGTCTGTTTGACTCACACTATTCTCTGGTCAAAGGTGACCATGTCCTCCATTTGCTGGTCTAACAAATCATTTGTCAATCTCCTGGGGCTCCTGTAGCTCATGGGGACGAGTCGTTCTGTAACCACAAGGTAGCCGGTTTGATCCCTGGTCTCCCCATAGTTCGCATGTCGAAGTGTCCTTGAGCAAGACCCTGAACCCATAGTTGCTCCTCGAGCGCCTTACAACAGCAGAAGACACCACCGGGTACCACTCATCGCCACTACAAATAGGAACAAGAGGCTACAATTTGCCAGAGCACACCAAAATTGGACAGTTGAAGACTGGAAAAATGTTGCCTGGTCTGATGAGTCTCATTTCTGTTGAGACATTCAGATGGTAGAGTCAGAATTTGGCGTAAACAGAATGAGAACATGGATCCATCATGCCTTGTTACCACTGTGCAGGCTGGTGGAGGTGGTGTAATTGTATGGGGGATGTTTTCTTGGCACACTTTAGGCCCCTTAGTGCCAATTGGGCATTGTTTAAATGCCACGGCCTACCTGAGCATTGTTTCTGACCATGTCCATCCCTTTATGGCCACCATGTACCCATCCTCTGATGGCTACTTCCAGCAGGATAATGCACCATGTCACAAAGCTCGAATCATTTCTAATTGGTTTCTTGAACATGACAATGAGTTCACTGTACTAAAATGGCCCCCACAGTCACCAGATCTCAACCCAATAGAGCATCTTTGGGATGTGGTGGAACGGGAGCTTCGTGCCCTGGATGTGCATCCCACTAATCTGCATCAACTGCAAGATGCTATCCTATCAATATGGGCCAACATTTCTAAAGAATGCTTTCAGCACCTTGTTGAATCAATGCCACGTAGAATTAAGTTCTGAAGGCGAAAGGGGGTCAAACACAGTATTAGTATGCTGTTCCTAATAATCCTTTAGGTGAGTGTAGAAAGGCTGCGGTGGAGACACTGAAGTAAACCAGGTGAAGTAAAGAGTACTACAACAAGTAAAAAGCCATTACTTTATCAATGTAAACAAAAGAGAAACCTACTTCAGTCATACAACATGAAAGATCAGCTCACCCAAACGCTGCCACTAAAAGTGAACTGGGGATTTAAAGTGAAGAATTTGACATGGTGCTTTGCTATCAATGCTGTTAATAGCCTCACTGTTTCTTATCAATATCCATTCTGTGAGGCAGTGGAGACAGTTCTTCAATGTTTCTATGAATATGAAAGACCGTTTTAATGCTCTGCAGATCGTTTCTAGACTGTTTGATGAAACCTGGTCTCAGACTACCTTCATTTTAGGAGTCTTCATTTAAGAAAGTTAATGCCTCAAAGTGGCAGCTGCTCAACCTCATTGTTGGAGAAGCCAAACTGTCGATATACAGCAGTAGAAAGATGTCTTCATGTCATTGGTCAAAGCCAGAGTTTGGGTTGATTTTATATATTTTTTAAAGTATGAACACACGGACGATTTTATTGAGAAATGGTGCTACAATGATGCAATAGGTTGTGTGTCTGGAGACAACTTTTACTTTTAGTAGATTATGAAGTCACTGTGTTGAATTTTTCTGACAAGGTTTTGTTCTTTTGTGCTGTTTTTAAAAATAAATCTCTCGATCTTCCTCTCTCTTCCTCCCTCTGCTTGTGACTCATGCAGTGATGTGTGCAGACAAGCAGAACATGTATGGTATGCATAGTGTGCAGAGGAACACACAACTGGCATATGCATAATGTCTCTATGTAAACAAATAGAGGTAAACAAACATTATGTAATTCTTTGTGTGTGTGTGTGTGTGTGTGTGTGCGTCTTTGTTGCGTGACTGTTGGTTGTGTGTCCCACGTCATGTGCCACCTTTTGGTCAAGTACCTAGTTTTGTTTTGTTTTTTCGAAGCTTGCTAATTAAAGAACGTTTTGGATTTTTTCCCCGAAAGTGCCTCCCGTATTTGTCCTCTGCTCCTGAGTCTCTGTGCACCACACCAGGTCTTGACACTCTCTCCCACTCTGTCACACACTCTTTCTCTGTCTTTGTTTCTCTCTCCCTCTCGCAATGAGTATTGGCTGAAAGTAAATTATAATGTTATCATTAAGTGTTCAAATGTAATCTTGTGAAATGTACTTTTGGTGAGAAAATGTAATAAATACAGTTTGAAGGAGATGTTTTAACAGCAATATACAGTCAAATAAATGGAAGCGATTAATTACATGTTAAAATGTGTATCATTAAAATGATTAATGACTCGATGCAAATAACCAACTTTAACAAAGTAAACGGATTACATTTAGAGTTTTGGACGGTTCTGACTTCGGGTTGGTTGAAATAATACACAAAATGGTCCCTCTCACTCTTTCACACACTTGGGGCAACTGTTGTTCAGTGGTGAGCAGAGTCGTCCTTCAAACAGAGAATCGGGGGTTCGATCCCTGGCTCTGCTAACCCATGACGATGTGTCCTTGGGCAAGACACAACCCCAAATTGCTCCTGTATCTGTGCCTATGAATGTTAGTTAGTCCTGGTGGGCAAGTGGCACCTTAGCCACTGCCATCAGTGTATGAATGGGTGTGAACGATGACGAGTGGTGTAGTGGTCCCTGGAGAAGTAGGTATACTCTTAATTTTGCAATTTCTTTAAGCAGCCCATACAGCAAAGGATAAACGCCCTGTTTTATAAATAGTGACATACTCTATTTAGTTTATCCAAAAATGATTAACCTAGTATTATTTACACATTGCCACATGATTCCTGCTGCTTGACCTCAGGGAATAAGGATTATGAAATTACTGACCGAATACTGACCCACAGACTGGTAAGAGACAACTACATAATTATGCAATTTGAGAGAACTATTCCTTATCCTTACTCCCTCCACACAACATTGGACAACTATTCTCTCGCCTTGCAAGTTGTCCATATAGACCAGTAGTTTCTTTTGTAAACTGTCTCTTGGAACAGCTAATTTACAAAACATAGTGTAGGCCAGAGTGTGGTACTATTATAAAACTAACATTACTTCACCTGGAGCAGATATTACTGGTCCTACACAGGTGGTGTTATGCATGAGTATAACATATATTCATGAGGCAAACACAGTTTTAACATTTAAATAAATGACTTCAAAACTGAATTAGACCATGCATCCTTGTTCATGTTTCACTTTAAATTAAAAACACAAATCATCCTCTTCCACACTTTAAAACCACTTAGATAAACTCAAAAGTGCAAAGTCCTAAAACTGAAAAAAAAAGGTTTTCAACAGCTGAACACTATATTAGCATACCTCTTGAGATATATACAAATATCACCACAAATATTGAATATCATCATTCAAATAATTCAACAATATATTAAAAACGATGTGTTACAAAACAACAATATCTAGTTAACAATGAACACAAATATATACATTTTACAACATATCCATGAAAACCACAGTGACTCTCAACCCAGTGCTGGATTTCTAAATAAGTGCTCATATTACAGTATTACAACACGTAGTAGTAGTAGTAGTAGTACTACACATTTGTGCTATATGATTTTGTGCTATATGTATTGAAGTAGCCAACAGTTTTAACATCTGAATAGTGTCAACAAATGACTGTCAAATTCAATAAAGTTAAATTAATTAACATCTATAATATTTATTATTACAGATTTCCCATTAACTGGCATAATTATAAATAATGCATTATCTAATAATACATACAGACTATATAAATTAATTCAATAAATAAAATATAGACGTTAATTTTAGAAATATTAATTTAACTTAATTGTCATGCAGCTTCAAATTCAGTTTATTCTGGCGTCAAATGATGTCAATCAAAAGAGCCAAGATATTATGTTCTTGTCATCTAAAAAGAGAAATGTGTGTTCAGAGCCTTTACCTGGTTATTAAACCACTTGTTTCAGCTCATTTCTCCTCTGTAAACATTATTGTTGGTCAGTTAGTTCATGTATTAGGGTTCTGTGATCATATTAATTAATGTGTTAGGGTTCTGATCATATTGGGCTTTTAGGTTTATTTTTCTGTGCCTTAATTTCGGATGCGAGTCGGTCCGTGTGCTTTGTCTCGTAGTGGCGCTTCACATCGCTGAACATAAGTCGGATTGCTCTTGAACTGATTGTGGAAATAATAAACATATAACAGTCTCTCCATTCTTGGTTAAAGGCTCTGGTTAAGCGGCCTACATTTCTCTTTTTGGAGTGCCAAGTGAAATACCTTCTCTGATTCACGTACTTTTTTCAACTATCTGATCTCTCTCCTGTCGCTCCGTGTGTGAATATGGCACAAGAGTCGAGGGCGGGGCTTAACGGAATACACACATGTGATTGGTCGAGTTTGTGAGCGGATTTACAAGGCGTGTGTTTCCTGGACCGCTGAACGAGAGCAGGAAAAGCTGCGCCGGTGAAATAGAAGCGATCCATCAACAGTTAATAATTCGGAAATAATAATTGGATTTCGGTCCAGGGTGCACAGACAACGGCGACTGGGTCCGGACCCGGACCGCCTGTGAGTGACCCATGCACCACCGGTGATTGAGAAGTGGGTATACGCAATATACCTGCGTATACCCTGGACTACACCACTGGTTATGCCGTGTTCACACCGGACGCGGCGCGACCAGATTACATGTTAAATCAATGCACAGACGCGTTAGGTTGCGAAAAAGCGGATTTTTCGCCGGGCGTTGCGAATATTCGCAACTCCGCTTTTTCGCCGGCGTTCAAATATTTCAACTCCAGCGAATAATTCGCATGACGCGGAGTTGCGAAAGCCAATCAGCGTTGAGAAGCTCCGCCCGGCATCACCGCCGTTACTGAATCAAACTGCTGGTCCGCTGAAGGAGCGCTGGAAGCGGCTTCATTCAGACACTCGTATTGGAGGAGTCGGAGCTGTGTGCGACTACGGATAATATTATGAACCCAGACATGGGGGCGGTTGATGTTCCGACGTGTATGAGACTTCCTCAACAAGTATAAAGCAGAACAAGTGGTTATTTCAATGCTGAATGGCGGAAATAGTAAATGCTTTCACAAACACGGAGATAGAAGCTCCGCCCGGCATCACCGCCGTCCTGCCGTTACTGAATCAAACTGCTGCTGGTCCGCTGAAGGAGCGCTGGAAGCGGCTTTATTCAGACACTCGTCCTGGAGGAGTCGGAAGTGTGTGTGACTACGGATAATATTATGAACCCAGATACGGGGGTGGTTGATGTCTCGACGTGTGTGGGACTTCCTCAACAAGTATAAAGCAGAACTTGTGGTTATTTACCTGGTGGATGAAGGAAATAGTAAATGTTTTCAAGACAGAGATAAGCCCCGCCCTTTCCCCAGTGATGGTTGCGAAAAAACGGATTAACCACAGAGCGAATTTTTCACCTGCGGCGTTGCCGCAACTGTTTTGATGTGAACACGGCATTAGAGTGCTTTGAGTGGTCGGTAGACTAAAAAGACTAGAAAAGTGCCATTACCTACACACACATACTACTGTGACAGCTGTTCGGATCCGATGTAAATAGCTACAGTATTGAAAAAATCCATCACAAAATAATTAAGGTTGACAAAAACATCATGTAGAGATTGGGAAGATATTGTTTGACAACTGTTTAACTACTGATTGATTATAAACTTGAAAAGTCTGATACAAATACAGCAACGTTGTCATGCCTTATTGGAGGTTGCTCCTCCAATAAGGGAGCCGATTCCCATCGGCTTCTTCCACACACTGATGCCTCTTATCTACAAAACCTGGACTTAAAATAGAGAGCTGCACTTAACAGCCGCAGCAGCATTTTGATAGGGAAAGCATCCAAGTGAGCCAAGCAGTCTACAAGGTTTGGTCAAATAGCAAGTGGCCACATCATGTTGGGCTCATCAAACAGCAACAGATAACTTCCAGCATGCAGCAAATGGAGGGAGAGTTGCTATTTTTGGAGCTTGTTGAGGGCCTGATGTGCTTGTGGAGTCATTTGGTTGCGATTATGTAATGTTGTTTCTCCACACACAAATAGAATGAAGCAGTCATTGTTTAAAAATAAAATAAAACATTGGCCAAGGTTAGACAAACATTAAATATCTTATTCAAACCAATTATGGCCTCAGTATAGGCACAAAATATATTGTTTTACAAATGATGAAAGCTTTTGAAGGCTTATCCTACTTTCCTCCTTTAAAGTTAAAATATTTGACCCTTAATTAACGTCCTGCTGAGGCTGAAAACATATTGGTTGAGATAATTCAGTCCAGACAAAGTTGTGGACTAACTGACGCACCAACTTTACTACTCTTTAGACCACACCGCTACCATTGCTAGGAGCATCTGCATTACACATTACCGCATTTAAAACATCATCTGCAATATTTATATCAGTACTAAACCACAGGCAAATAACTCAAAAGTAAACTCAGGAGGCAGGTAAATAGTAAGTAATTTTATTTAAATTAATATTTCCCCCAAAAATTGGATCGGGAAGGATCACTCCAAACCTGTTTAATCGTAAATAAACACTGAGCCTGCATTTACATAATTAAATGAAAGGACAAAAGGTCATAAAAACCATCCAGCAGTTACAGAGCAACATGATCATGTGGATTCCTGTTCGTGTCCACCAGATGACTGGCAGTCCAATATTGATTCTTGATTTAGCTTTGTCTTAGTTTCCATCAACTCCAGAAATACAGGTTCGTCTCTACAAGGACCACATTCACATTGTCACTGTTTTTACATTATCATTTAATACTTTTTTTTATTGTAAACAAATGGATTATACTAATACCACGACAAGTTGTCCTTGACTTTTTTTTGCAGCTATGCTCATGCAGAGCATAATCATCCTTCACATAATTAATTTGAATGACACTAATTCAATCATAATTCCCCTGCTCCCCCACACTCCAGTTTTTCCAACAAAATGTCCTCATATCTATACATCCCCAGGATATCATCCAGAAGAGACCTTCCTTCTTGTCCAAGCTATAGGGAGACATTGAATGAGGATTTAATCCCAGAGACATGATACCAGTGTACTGTCTGCCAGACAACCTGATTACCACAACAGGATTAAGCATGGCTGTTTTGTTGCATTGTCTCTGTTTAGGAGCAATGCTGCTCTGACAATCCTGTTTAAAATGATGACAATATATCCCAACTGGCCTGCATGTGCTGTTGAGGTGGAGTTATGTGGTCAACAGAGCATCGGAGGAGAGACTGCAGACTGCAAAGAAACATGTATGTTTTCTGCAAATTGAAAACAAAGCGCTTTTAATGCAGGTACCTTAATGACTCGGTACATTGGCGGTTCCTAGCCATTTCCCATGAGGGGGCAAGGCTGGGATGCAATTTTTATTGGTACCAAAATTATTAAGTGGAACTATTACATACCTCTGGAGGTCGAGCAGGTCGTTCACTAATCAGAAGGTTAGTGGTTCGATCCCTGGTGCCTGCAGTCTACATATCCTTGTACAAGATACTGAACCCCAAATTACTGTGTAATCTCGCCTGAGCAGGTGGCACCATGTATAGTAGCCCCTGTCAACAGTGTACGACTGTGTATGAAAGGGTGAATTCTGGTTAGTAACGTGTTTTTCCCCATTTTACATTCCAATCTGATTTTATTATTTATTTTTTAACACACAATTCAGACAACATCATGGTCGTGTAAACTAGACCACCTGTTCAAATACCGTAAAATGTGCGTTACAAGCCAATATCTTTTTCCCCAACTTTGACCCGTGCGGCTTAAATACCGGTGCGGCTAATAGATTTTTCCGATTCTAAATTTAGCAGCAGGTACAGGATGATCTCTTTGCGGGACCTCTCCCCTTGCTGTGCTGGCCCATGCCGGGCACATTGCCTCCGCTGCAGTGCGCCACGACCGGCTCTAGGTCGGCTTCACGTGGCAAGAGATCACGTGATACGTTTCCCCAAAAATGCGTTTCAACTCTGCCGGTATTCTGGATTCAAATCAAGACAGAATATCCTGATATTCGACCGGTGCGGACTGTCCTCAACAGGGTTATTTTTGCATTGCTTTGTTGTTCCGTTCATTTCCGGTGGTCATTTCGAGAGTTTGTCAGGTACCGCTTAAGTAACCGCAGCGACTTGTTTATGATTAACAGGTGCCCATGGAAATGAGAGCAGTAGCAAATCCAAAATTATTTGTTATTTAGTTGGTTTTTTTTCATGCAAATAATGTGTTTTTTCTAACTGTGGCTTTCGTCATGAGTACTTTCATGAAGATTGTAAATATTACATGGCTAACAAGCAACACAATTTTCATTAGCCTTTGTACCATCAACCAATCACATTGTGTGGAAAGGACACACACGTTATTGCCTACACACAACAAACACAGAGGCTCTGTAGTCCGAACTAAGATGGGAAACTTTATACTGCTTTCAACTTTAACAACGGCAGGCCAGACCAGATCCACTCCCTCTGTTCTTACCTTTCACAATAAAAGCCTTAGGCATATTGACTGTCATCCAGAATTGACCAAATGTAAAACTTAATTGATTAAAGCCCAAATTGTGTTGTCAGTTTTCTCAACACTGCTGTTAACAGGTAAAGTTAAGATAATACAACAGAACAAAGAGCGTTGTGCTCTTTGTTCTGTTGTATTATCTTCATTATCTCCCCACCACAGCCTCACTGCCTCGCTCGTTGACTTCTTTGTGTGTTTGTGTTTGAGTGTGTGTGTGTAATTGGAGGAGCTCAGTCCGACACAAAGCAGAGGAGGTGCTGCAGCGTGACAATAAGTGACACTGGGCTGCTGTAGAAACATGGCGGTGCAACATGGTGGACTCTGTGGAAGAGTTTTTCTAAGCTAACGAAAACCCAAAGAATAGTGTCATGTCATATACACTAATGAACGCAATTGTGAAAAATATGTTCCATTTCTGCCTATGAATCCCACAAATGTTACACAGGGATCAAAATCCAGATACTTTCTATTGTAATGATTCATATTTTGTGCTGATGATTTTTTCTGGAAATTACAGTTTTTACTTTTTAAACTTTTACTGCAGGAATCAGGAGCACCCAAAAAAGCTTAACCCACTTCACAACTCTGATTATTCGATTAACTGATCATTTGGGTGGCTGCACCACTTGATGCATTGTAAAAGTTTGATGCCACAATCCCAGAGTGAATCAATGTAAATCCATTTTTACACTGATTAGCTCAAACAATCATTTTTTATCTGAACTTTCCGGTAACATAGAACTCTTTTAAGAGATTACTTTGAATAAAGACTAACATCCTACTTTATTCAGGACAAGTCAAATCATTAATTTGCCCACAACACTGTTCTTAAAAATGAGGTCCTCTGTGTAAGCAGCTACCTTTCTGGCCTTTACCACCCTACTGGTAAACAGCTTTGAAGTCACATTTCAGATAAAGGGAAGCGCCTCGGTACAGCAGGCCTTAATTGTTAGCAGCTTCATTAAAAGCTGTAACAAATTAATCTGCTCTTAATGAGAGAGGGAATGGGGACCTGCAATGAGGGGAGGACCCTGGCCTATAGCAGGAGCTAAAAAAGAATAGCTTCACACACGCCTCTAAATATTAATGAAGTCAATGTATAGTTCCCCTGGGACAAGTGTGTTGTCTCATAGTTATGGATAAGCAGTAAACATACCGTACAATGCACGGCTACAATCTTTCTTGCCCACCTCAGGGTCCTGGAGGCGAACAAGTCATGGAGGGGCGGTAGATTGCAACCAATCACCCTCTCAGCAGAGTGGATGATACGCCGCAGTCTGCCCTTGTCCTTGGCAGTTGCTAGACGTTGATGGAGGAGCAGAGGATGGACTCAATGATAGCAGTGCATCATTATGTCTTTGGCAGGTTGAACTTCTTCAGCTGCCTCAGGAAGAACATCCTCTGCTGAGCCTTCTTTGTGATGGAGCTGATGTTAAGCTCCCACTTGAGGTCCTGGGTTACGGAAGAGGAAGGACTCCACAGGATTGACAAGGGAGTTCCACAGGGTGATAGGGGCAGGTGTGGCTGCATTCTTGCAGAAATCCATTGTTTGTCAATGATGCACCATCAATGCATCACTCCAACAGAATGGCATTGTGTGTCTGTTACATTCCCAGGGGATGAGGGGAGTAGCAGTATGAATAAACCCAGGGGAAAATAGTCATGGGCAATGGATGAATAATTATAATAATAGTTTATTAACAATTAACTGAAATGCTCGAGAACTCTTAACTACTCTCTAACAGGAAAATAACACTGAATAACAGCAGTAACAATTAAACAACAACAATAAAAAACACAATATAAAACTAACCAACTGGTATTGCCAACAACACCAGCACACACGACTCAGCCAAGGGGACCACCACATCCACAACACACACTGCTGGAATGCTACCACTTTTCTCAGTTGGGTGTCTGTCTGCATCTCCCGGCCTCCTAACCACCTACTCTGTGATTGAGCCCATCACGCATGTTCACACAAGGATGGCACCTGCATAGACACTGGGGCGAGAGAGCAGAGAGAAGACACAACTAACTAGTCCCCAAGGTTACCTCATTCAAAGGGAGAACAGGTCTCTCAATCATATGAAGTGTGTTGCCACAGAGGCTGCTCAGTGAAGTTTTAAGGACTACACATTAAAATCCCAGTGTTCTTAGAGAACAGCATTCATTGGGATACAAGTGCTTACTGCAGTTACCTAGGGGAAACACATTTTCTCTGCTCCATGGCCTTCCTCACAGATATTACTTTTTTGGCAAACCCTGTGCTTAAAAAGGTAGTTTACACATTTGTTTTTTCTCATTTGCTTTGGATCAATTCTTAAATGAGATTTGTTTTAAACAGTAAGCTCTGAACAGCCCCCTGCCTGTCCCTGGACTTCCCTTGTCACACATTGCAGTGGATTTGACCTCCGTCACAATGTACCATCGTAGACAGATTTAATAAGTGAGTTTTGTCACAAAACTCCTTCACTTGCTGATCTGGTCTGTCAGATGAGACACAGTCTCTGATGGTAATACCCTCATAGACTGAGGTATTTCAACCTCCTCTGTTCCCAGCTTTGGAGAGTAAGATCTCCGTTCCTTCTGCACAAGTCCACCTGCACCACTGGTACAAATTGACTCTAAGAAACTCGCCCCGTTTCATTGGACCATTTGAAATTGAATCCATCATCTATCCATCTGTTGTCAGACTCAAGATTCCTTCCCATAAGATAATAAACACCTCATTGCATTGTCTTTCAGTTGAAACTTGTCTCTACCATCCCATTGTCCCCCCAAGATGCATCTTTCCATCCCCGACCCCATTGACGACCCACTTGGCATGCCATATCTCAAGCCTTTCTAGTGTTTTCCCTTCCGTAGTGTTCCTGGCATGGGAGTGGTCCCAGGTCTTCACTTCCCTGGCTTCCAGCTGCAGTCTCATGTCTCCAAAACATCATCAAGGGAAGCTACACGTGTATACAAATGAATACTAAATGGTTCCAACTGGTACTTAGATATAGGTACAGCAGCCAGTTCTCCAACACCCTGTTAGCACCCAGTAGGCTGCTGACAATATATTACAGTCTCATCATTTCTACAACACATCGTAGAGACCCGGTAGACCTAATTTGCTACTGAGAGTATAACTGTTCTTTTCTCTAAAATCCCCAATTGGTAATGTTGTTCCGCTTAAGGCTGCCTACATTAAAATCCATTAAAAAAGTATGTATATGTACCGATTCATTCAACAATTTAAGGTCAGAGGTCTTACACAGTAAGTGTCGGGTAATTAGGTAATTTGCGGGCTGTATTATAGTGTTACTGAATTATCTCCAAGGAAAACTCTTATCACATTATGTGGGTCATTCACAGTCATCATGAGAAAGTTAATGTTTAGTTGAATGTCATTTTCTATGCTGGGCAGCGTAAATTAAATTAATTGAGATGGAGGCAGTGATCACATACAGATATCTCAGACCTGGATAAACTACTATCTAGACTACTCGGGGTTGGAGTACAAATATGTTATATGAACTCCATTACAGAGTGTAGAATGCTGACTGTAATATAGGTGTAACATCTATCTGGGCATGCAGTGTAGTTATTTCAAATGCATCATCAAATGAAAGCTTCCATTGTTGTACCCAAATCTCATCATGGACCCCTGCTGTCAGTGACATTAAAACATTAAAAGGGAATTCACCATCTGTTTCTGGACATGTGAATGGTACAGAGCATTGCACAGCCAAGTATAACAAGTCAATAAAACAAGTGTGTTGTACTGGAAGCAGCAGAGGAATGTTGCACTGTGACAAGTACTGTTGTCTTTCAGGGCAGCGCTGCATTGCCCAGTGCTTAATGCATACTCTCTCTGCCTCAAGCAGTAACCTACATCTGGAACACACACACACACACACACACACACACACACACACACACACACACACACACACACACACACACACACACACACACAGCAAAAAAGTAGCCTTCACACATGAACAAGCTCACACACTTTGTAACTGAATGATTCTTTTCATGGAGATTACGGCCTATGAGATGACTATGCACGCGCAGGCATGCATTACATCCTACCTTCACGGCTTCTACGTGAGAGACATTGTCAAACATCAAGTCGTTCACGGTCACTATCTGGTCCCCGACCCGCAGTCCTTCTCTCTCGGCCAACGACCCCGGCTCCACAAGAGACACGTAGATCCCCACTCCGTGCTCCGATCCCCCGCGGATACTGAAGCCCAGACCCTCGTGGCTTCTGGAGCGCGTCAGGGTGACTTTGCGCACTTCTCCATAGGGACTCTCGAGGAACAGCGGGGCCATGGAAGGACACATCTCGGCGGCGGGGCTGAAACCGTCCGCACAGCCGGATGTGAGTGGCTGCTCATGCATGGAACTGACATATTTCTGCAGAGTTGAATCGCCCTCGTCTCCAAAGCCTTCCGCTTTGCCGTTGCTGGAGAGGAGCTCTGTCTTCAGGTAGAGTCCCTCGGACGTGTACTGGTCGAACAGCAGCTGGTCGGACCTCGGGATGACCAAGCGCAGCATGGGGAGCAGCTGTCGTTTGCTGGGCGTGTTGAGAATCACTTTGAGAGTTTGGACCAGGTCGAAGACGTTGCGCTTGGCGTGGTACACATTGAGACAGTGGATGAACTGCTCTCTCTCCAGGTCGCTGAGCAGCAGGTTGAGAGCGTTGTGGAGCCTCCGGACGTTTGCCGAAAGCGCGCGGCCGCCCGAGCCGTCCGGGTTCACCGATGAGTTGAGCGAAACGCGCTGCAGATCAGCGCTCATCCTACAACATAACGGGGAACCAGTGCATCACAGACAGGAGTATGGACCAACCATTAGTTGAGGCGCTGTCCAAGTCGATCCTTCCGTTTGAAAAGAAAACAGCTCAACCCGCATCGGGCAACTTCAACAGGTGACCGGGGATCTCCGCGCGTAACGGCGCTGATGTGCGTCGCACACAGTGTGTCAGCCCGAAACAACCCGTTTTTCCAGTCGAAGCTCGCATTCGACTTTAACTGAATAAATCATACATGTTCTTTCTGTCCTCTTGTCCTTTTATTCCATGCACAACAATAGCGTTTATCGCTTTCACCGGGACGAGCTTCAGCGATTCAAAGTGTCCGGTAATATCTGAACCCGGCGGATGACAATCCGTGGAAGGCTCTCTTTATCCTTGCAAATCAAAAAATGTAACCTTTAAATAACGCCGTCCCCGTGTTTACTCTGTCACCAGAACAAAACTACGACCGAGCCTCTCTGTGCGCAACTGACAGTGAGCGCTGAACATGCCCTCAGACCCTCTGTGTATAGGAAATGACGCAGGTGTGTGCGTGTGTGCGCGCGCGTGCACGTGTGTGCGTGTTGCTTAGAAACTGACAACATTACTCATCCTTATTTAAATTATTTTTAGCATTATCGGATGTCATGCCTCGTTGAGTAAAAGCAGAAATAGCAGCAGTTTAAACCACAAATAATCCACAAATTCTGACACTAAATGACATTTCGCAATTTATTGGACAAAGGTGGGTGAAATCCTGCAAGCTGTAATGTATTTTGACAACTTAAAACCTTAGGAATTCGTGCTTTGGGTCAATCTCCAAAAAGAGTTGGTTGGTTCATGTGAATGCAGAACAGTAGGTGTCTGCCTGTCAACCTTTAAGCTGATTAATCTGCATTATAGCAAATGCCTCCTTGAGATTCTTTGTCTCAACTAGAACCTCCAGCTATTTTTAAATAGCTATTTATAGGAGCCCAGACTTGTCATCCTGCTCGTGACAGCAACGAGCTCCTTCTGTTTGGCCCATCTGCATGATGAGAGTCCCAAGAAACGGCTTCTAGCGGAGTGCTTCAGACAGGATGCTGCACAGCTGGGCCTCCTAAGGTAACAAATACCAGACATAATTTTAAAAACCACTGACAGTGTTCTGAATTCACCTGACATATAAACATGATATAAAACCACTAAAACAAACACGTGGAGAACGTGCAAGCTCCACACAGAGGGACCGCCCAGGACCGGGGATGGAACCGGAGCCCCTCTTACTGTGAGGTGACAGTGCCACTAAACCACCGTGCAACGTTTTGCTCACTGGCAACTATGGTAAACTATTTTCATTATAAATATAATACATATTTCAAACCCTTCAGTATTGCACTTTGTTCTTTTCACTAAGTCAGTTGCTCAATCGCCAAATAAAGACATGGGTGGGTTAGTTGCCTGGTCTCCCATTCAGACACGAAGGGTCACTGAACAAGCATCTGTATTTGATTCATCGGGTGTTCAAGAATTGACAGTACGGGTTATATTACAATCAAGGTTATTTATTTAAGCCATTATTACACATACATGGAATGCATACCTACTACAAGGCCTTGGACTCAGCTCCCCTGATGGTCTGCTCTGCACATAGTCTGCACGCAGTCAGCACACCCCCAGAACGAGAGTGGGCCCCGTTCACTAAGAGCAATGGATATTTATCCCCTTACTGCGAGACTTCCTCTTTCTGACTTCCATTTTTGTCACAGTCTAAATACCGAAAAAGGGGAGCGGTCCGTCTGTATTTCAGACATCTAAAGGTCACAAAGGTGAGTTATGCTACGTGCCACTATTCCGAGAGTATAAAGCGGAACTTCTTCTTCATGACAGGAACCAGATATATGTCCCTGTCCCAGACCGTTAACGGCCAAAAGCAAGCTTTCTATGTTAAACCGCGGTAGCATCCGCATATAAAGCCACAGCGGCCTTTATTTAACCTGTTCAGCCAGGGTCAAGAGGGAAATTGTTTATGGAACTAAAACCAGAGTGAGAACTCAGACAGTCACGGTTTCTCAGCTACGAGGCACATTCTTTAGTATAAGCGGGACATGAAACTTTAGTCAAAGTAAGGCAGTACAACATATAAATCATTAGATTCTCTTCAGATGGTTTGCGAGTGAGACTGGGTTGTAAAAACAAGAAATTAATTATTGTTAGGTACAGATGTGCAAATGAAGCTGCATTCGTTGGTTGTGTTGGCCACTTGGCGGCAGTGCAACACAGCAATGCAAACAACACTGACATATCTTTTTTTTAAAGTTGATATTTACACCTGCAGCAAACACAGGTTTGCATTCATTTGAATCTCTGTTTAAGTGTTTTGTGTTAGGAAGGTAATCTGCAGAGCAAGACTACCTTGAAGGCAAGGCAAGTTTATAGGGGAAAAAATATCTCAAAGACTAGTTGCCAGAAGAGCCAGCAAAACAAGCAGTGGCTCACTAAGTATTAGATCATTAACAGTAACGCATGACAATGGGTCCGATACAGAAGATTATTTCACAAGCTCATCAGAAAGTAAAATAGCACATGAGTCAGGTCCATGAGAAGGACCTTCAGAGTCCTAGACATAGGAAAGTTTCAGGAAAGGGCCAATGGGGATAGGGGTAATAATTGCAGCCTTGCTAACATATAGTTTGGTAGCTCTAAATACACTCCCCTACAACAGTTTGAATAATAGGAACTAAGAACTAACCCAAAACAAAACCCGAGAGGTGGTGATGGAATTAGAGAATTGCTCAAAAAACTACTAAGTCAGTGAAAACAAATCCAGAACAACGCAAAGCACACAAGGAAGGTTTAAAACATCTAAATGGCAGGTACACATGTTCTACCAATAGATGCAATTTTCAGCAAAAAAATTACCAATTGTGACATTTTACAGCCCAAACATAAGCCAATAATAATACCAATTCCAGGTCTTGATGCAGAGGAATGTGGAACAAGGCCACTTGCTATGCATACGGTGTGGCAAAAATGGCTGCAGGATTTGGAGCATAGTAGCATTTGTTTGTCAAATGAGCTTGCGTCCTGGGCACCGCCATTGGTCAACACGATGGAATGAACAGTCTTTCTCTATTGTATAGCATGAGGAGCTGACATGATGAAGGCATTAAAATTCAATATACAGAAAAATGACTGTCAATATAACTGGTCTTAACCCAACTAGACCGAACAGAACCTCAGAAATGTGTCCATCACAGGATACTCCCCCACAACAGTCTCAGTCAATGCAGACTGACGCTGTCCATAGCTGCACAGCCACCACCTCCAGAACCTTCTGCTGCAACCCTGTCTCCTAAAAATTACGTTCCCATAGAACTAAAATGCATTCTCAATTACGTTGACTAGAAACGTATTTCCTCCCTGATTCCATTTGTGTTTGACGTATTACAAATACGTTGATTATACACACATATGCTACTGGCTGATCCTGCAAGTAGCATATGCTTGTCTCAAAGATTAAGCCATGCAAGTCTAAGTACAAGGGCACACGTGGATCTTTTCGCTTGTTTCAATATTTTTCACGCCGGTGTCTGCTGTAGCTGATTTGACCATGGAGATCCACGTGTCTGCTGAGTTGATTGCAATGGTATACTGCAGGGGATGGAGTTTATCACCCACTTTGGGCTGCATTCCCAAACAACCCGACTGAGAGAAGACCGGACCCGGCGCGACGGAGGCTGTTACCGGTCTCACGCCGGCGGCCAAGCGGTCTTCAGACCAGCCTTCAGACCGGCCCCGTTACTGGCCTCACAACGCCCCTTTTCTTTTACTCCGCAGAGTTTAGAAATTCCAATATGCTTAAATTCAGCGGGAAAGCAAGAAAGCTGTCCTCCTCTGTTGCTCTCCCTCAGGTTTCTTCCCTTTTCTCCCTGTGAAAGGGTTTTTACTATCTTTATTTGGGGGAGTTTTTCCTGATCCGATGTGAGGTCCCGGGACAGGATGTTATGTGTACAGATTGTAAAGCCCTCCGAGGCAAATTTGTGAATTTGGGCTATATAAAATAAACTGAACTGAATTGAATTGAAAGAAGCCCCACTACACGGCGACGATACTGCAGCAGATTTGGATGTCCTTGTCCTTGCCATATTGAGATTGAAAACCCATTGGACTTGGCCAATTTGACACGGAGGGATCAAAGACCTTACTTGTGGCCTAGAACGCAGAGAGGCTGTGGCAATGCAACGCCTGAGAACCAAAGAGCTGAACAGATTTCTAATACTAAGACAAATGTCTTGTGTATTTGTGATTTTAATAACACAGCTATTTAATGCATTCCTTAGATATGTTATACAGACATTCATGTTTCACAGAAGATAAATTCTATTAACTTTGGTGAATCTCAGATCTTTCTTCTTGTGCAGAACTACTGACATTCCAGTCAGCCTCAGCTGTCCTTTTTATTCAAATCTAAATTGCTAGTTAGCATGACTCAGACTAAGATATCGTAACAGTTTGTTTAAAGCTCCACAGTCTGGCTGTAGACTATTAGTCGTTGTATAGCACTCTTTGCAGTTACAGTCTATGGTAAATCAATTCTAACATCAGCAAATTTAAGGTTTTACCATTGCATGTGCTTTTCAATTGCCATTTCATGGAAGATGTAAGATGTGTTTACCTAGAAAACCAAAGAAAGCACTCTGGGTTTGTTGCCTCTCTGTGCAAAGAATAGTTATTTGTTGACTGACTGCTTTCTCTTCGGATGTACAGCATAACTATAACAGTATAACTCCCACTGTATTCATCCTCGTTTCCAGCAGCTGTGGCAAGGGAACGTGGGTGTGTAAGCTGTGCGTTGGACGAGTAATGCAGTAATTAGAGGCCTCATAGGCCATTTGAACGGAGCTCTCAGTTGCTTTGCGGCCCCGACCGCGCTGTTTTATTTTACACCTACCTTTTGTGACGACAACTAAAAGCACCTGACATTTCCAATGGGCAATTAATGCCTAGTAATCTGCCCACGGTTTTGAGGGAGTTAAGTCCTTCTGTCCAACTATGCATACAGAGACTTGGAGTGCTTTCTTTAGTCCACCACCCAGACACAGTGAGGAGGCGCTGAAAGGCACCTGAATGCATGTTGTATTAGCAAGGTATAAGACTCATAATACAGACTAAGGAAGTGCCAATTTGATTTTGTAGCTTTTAGTATTGTAAAAGGGAGCAAAGATCAGGTGACTTTATTGCTACATATCAATATGTGAAAAGTATCTGTTAACTTCTTAACAGTGCATTCACTGTTAAGAAGTCAACAGATATACTTATGACTTAATTTATGAATTAAGTCGTCATTGCTCTACTATAAAAGTTTTGGGGCTTGGTAAATGATATTAGATGCTTGTATTTTTCACAACTGTATGCTTAATGAACGGCAATGGCAAAAGATTATCTGTCTTGGAGGTTTATTTTACACACAAAGCTATACAAACGGTAACGGTTTTGAATACCGTTGCTTGATCCAACATGTCCTGTGCAATTTGAGTTAGCACAAAGAAAGTTTTATCTCAAGCATTTGTCCTTTCTCCACCAGTTTATTTGTCAGCACTTTGAGCATATTTAAGGGATTACAATGTACAAAATAAGATGTATCTTCATTAAGACAATGTTTCAATGTTTCAAAAATACATTACAATACTATTCCCCAACATAACACCCATAAAAACACTTAAGGGTCCCCGACCAGGATTATTATAACCCTGTAGAAATATTACAGGAACATAATGCTGGAATCACTTTGATGTGAAATAAGGTCAGCATGAAAATCAATTTAATTATACAGGAAATATTAGAGTGATACCAAATGAAATAGAATAATGAGTGATAACATATGAGAAAGAAATATTTCCAAAGCATGAAAAAGTAGGTACTAAGTCCACTTGTTTGGTTATTGTAAGTCTGTGAGTCAGTTAATAGGTTTATTAGAGACGACTGCACAGTGATGCTTCTGCTTTTATAACACGGGGCTCTGGGTGACGTTGGTGTTCTCCTGGTAGGCAAAGCAGCTGGGGAAGATGCCGATGTGTCCTGCGCTGTGTCCCTCCAGCCACTCCTCATTAACTATGAGAGAGAGAAACACAAAGAGACAGTGAGGCTGGGCAGAGCATGAAGCAGTGTGAAAAGACTTCAAATGACATGCCCAACAAAAACAAAAGACTTTTTAAGATTCCACTGACAAGCAATTCAGTATGGGCCTCACCTTCACCCAGGATGTCGATGGTCTCTCCTTCGCTGAACTCCAGGTCCTCTGGGCCCTGACCTGTATAGTCATACAGCGCCACCATCTGGTAGAGAATGGTACGGTTGTCCAGAGGGTCTTCATTCTGAAGTGATTGCACAATGAGGGGAATAATCCTCAATTAAATACTGTGACTCTGGGTATGACAGCGTGGAACTCTTGTGTGAAACATGTTATGATTGGGAGGGGTGCTGAACTGTATACAGTATTGTCAAAGCTTAAATAATTGAAGAAGGTGTATCCTAAGAAATGACGGATTCAATTATATCTCAATCACAGTTTACACCTTAATAGGATTCCTGGTATCAATAACTATATGTACAGGATAAAGTCAAGGGTGGAAGTGAAGCTGGAAGTTGAAAAGAAAATACTTCTCATGGACTTTTAGGCAGAGCAAATGAATAGAGTTACATTAAACCCCTGCAACCGTTAAATTGATGAAGCTGAATCGATTTCAAGCCCTGATGTGTGGGATAAATCCTCACCTGGCACCACAGGGTGGCTCTACCAGCCTCAGCCACCTCTTGCACACTGCGGCCTGGCTTCGCCTCCTCACCCAGAGGTATCAACGCCCGGGAGCCATGCTGCTTATGTCTGATGAGGGAGAGGGGAGGGGAGGGGGAGTGGCAGCAGGGGAAATAGATATGAAAGTGAGAACCTCATAGGGGCACACATGGGAAGACAGAGGAAAGAAAGTCTACTTGAATCGTGGAAGACATCAAAGCAGGGCTCTCATGCATGTTATTTGATATCAACTCCCGTTTTTTACTTCAATAGCTAGACAAACTGATCAATCTTTGGCTGTCGTATATATTGGTTTTGTAATGTGTTTTTATCCCAACATGATGCTTTGTCTATCCTATTCTGCTGTATATGCTGCTTTCATGGACTCCTGTCATGTCCGTGGAGCTGCAGCCTCAGCCCCTGTGTCAGGGTTCATGTCAGATTTTCTTTGCCGTAACAGATATTGGACCCACAGGGTGGACAAAGATAAGCATATTTTTTCAAATAAAGCATCACTTGTTGAAATTCAAGGAACCAGAAGTGGGTTGCCAGGCCTGTGGTTACCTGAGGCGCAGCTGAGACGCTGGCTGGCCCAATTTCTGTGCGATACATTCCTTCACTTCCTGGAAGGGCATGTCCACAGGGATAGACAAAGCCACGGTGTATGTGTAGTGGACCTTCACCACCACAGAGCTGGCCTCTGTTCCCTGAGCCGCACCCACATGCTGGGAACAAGGAGCAGGAACATTTTGAAACATGATTTAAATACAACTTTTAATCAAAATATGAATATTGTCCAATCAGTGTGAACTTTGGATTGTTATTATGCAGAACTATTAGCAGCCTATTATTGGCATTACTCCTAGCCCCTAGATTTCCAATTATTAGTAGTTGTAATACTAGCATTAATAGGAATTATAGTGCTTTGCTGGACGTTTTTATATTGTACAGGGACAGGCCCAGCTCAAGTGTTTTTGAGTCTGACCCAACCTTCCACTTAAGTGTCATATAATCTCTCTTTTCTCACCACTCATGATCTGTCTACTCTCTACTATCCACTATCAAAAGAATGGCAAAAATGTATCTCATAACACAATACAAAAAAACAGTCAGCCTGGGGTCATATGGAAGAAAAAAAACAGCAGTGTGGAACTCTGTGCTCCAGCATCAATGAGCTGTTTACACAAGTAAACACTGTTAGCTCTGTAAGCACTGCTACCATTGTTTGCACTTTTGTGCTGTCCATGTAAAGATATGGAGGAGTTATGTCTACCTGTATAGAACATGAAGTCTCCCTTCCTGTGTGTGTTGTTATCAAAGCTCCTCACTGTTGCTATTTCACATTTAAGTTCACATAATAAACTCACATGCACTAACATTTTAGTGCATGTGAGCATACCCCACTGACTGACTGTAGCAATGTGGGGTCTTTTAGTTGGAGCCCCAGGCCCAGGTTGCCTTCCTTGACCCTGGTGTTTTTCCTGAACCAGAGTGTATTTGATTGGCATTTGTGACCATAAGGAGCTGTGACTTGTGTGTGTGTGTGTGTGTGTGTATGTGTCAACTTTGTCATATCAGTGTTGCTGAGGACCAGAGGAAGCTCAGTGTTGTGTGAAGTTTGTATGAGCGGTTCTCCAGAAAGCTGTTACAATCATTCACCTCTGACAGGTGTGTCTTAATCAGAAACTGCACTCGTCTCTACTAAACATAATTATTTCCTATGTATTTGTATTATTGCAAATCTAGAGATCTTGATGTAGAAATCAAAAATATTTACACTGGCCATCACAATTAAATAATATATAGATTCTAGAGAGCAGGATAATTTAGACAAAATCAATTGTACCGTAATAATGTGTGTGGTGTGTATATGTGGTCAATGTCCCAGCACTATGACATTCATCAAGCCTCTGCATTGATGTCCTGTACACATAAACTAATGACCCTAGAACACTAACGTCGGGTGAATTTTACCCGTGCGATTGTGGTTACGTTATTTTCATTGTGTTGCTTTTGTCTGAGTTGTGGGTCCTTGTGTAGCTTCATGTTGCTCACTGATGTTATCGAAGTTAGACGTGTCTCCCTGCTCCAAACCCCTGTTTTTTTCAAGAAGCACGTGTTTGGGTGATTTTCACCCGACGTTAGTGATACAGGGTGAAACAATTTCTGTATCTTGGGCTGCTGTCTGTGGATGATTTTGTTCAATATGCAGCAAGTTGCCATGGTTCTCTCATTATGGGCTAGCAGATATGGAATTTTCCTGATTAACCTTGGCAGAGAGAAAGTGTTATTTTTTGGCAAATGTGGAACAGGTTATTTCACATAATTTATGAATACATGTTTTCAGGTCAGAAAAGATTATTTATATCCATACATTTATTTATATACGTCTGCCTCCCCTGAACCTCATGGTGACTTAATCACACACACATCAGCATTCCCCCGCTAACTTTAACCTTACAAAGCTGTTTCTTCACAAGTCCGCACAACCCTTCTATTTCTACATTTGGATCAGGTGGGAAGAGAAGGTGTGTGTGTGTGTGTGTGTTGTCTCATCAGTTAGATGTGTGAAGGAAATCACTTTGATGATTTGAAACTCTGCCTTTCAGCTGGCACAGATGAATCAGAGGGGGTATTACCTCCTTGTTGGCTGCATTGGCGGTGTACCTGGGAGGCTCTGAGGCTGGCAGCAGCGCATGGGTGGCAGTGTTATAGGATGGAGGTGGAGTTTCTGAGGTAAAACTCACTGCAGGGTAAACACAGTAGGTACGGTTTGAACACACACAATACAAGCCTAATGGAAGGTTAGGTAGTTAGATGCTCTCTGAGTCTCTTCCACTATGCATTACAATGTATAAGCACATACAATTGTTGGGGCCAACTAGTCATCACAATGACTTTGTATTTTTTCCAGTGTCATATAATTCAATAAAAGCAATTAGCACATACTGCACTTTGATAATAACATTGTTCCATTAGGCAGGAACAGCCTACGGGAGTAATTTGGGGTTAGGTGCCTTGCCCAAGGAGCCGGGGTTCGAATTGCCAATCTTCTGATTGGCAATTGGCTCTCGCACTGCACTCAGAAAGAGCAAGGAGACATGATCTGGTTGTTCGAAGCGAGGGTGGAGGAGGACTATGTAGCCGCCAGGAATATTTGTTTAAAGATGGTTTAGTGCAGTGGTTCTCAACCTTTTTTCAGTGAAGTACCCCTAGCCGAATAACCCTGACCAGTGCAAAGCATTTTTGGTTGAAAGAAAGATGTAACGCACAGCGCTATGCCATCAGTGTCTGATTTAATATAGAATATATACAATTCAGTTTATGAACTTATAAGAAGCATAATTGTAAAAAAAGAGTATAGTTTAATATTTAAGATCTTCCTCCAAATGTTCTCAAACGGACGTCTTTTACTGATGCCTCCTGTAATACTGCAATCCCCACTGTGGGACTAATATAGGATAATCTTTTCTCCTCTATCTCTTTACCTAACCTGCATGTCTTATTTGAAATATATAAAAACATACTAAATGTCACCTTGATCTTTTTGGGTTGTGAAACACCTTTGGAACCACTGACTGTTATTCAGTGCACAACAGGTCAGCTGAATATGCAAAAGGTCATATTTGTCTACGGTTAATCATACAATTCAACACAAAGGAGAATTCAAGTTTTGTAAAGTAAATGAAAAACAGACCAAGTATTTAGTTCTAACTAAACTGTCTCAGAACCTGTCTCTCTTTTGTTGTAATTAATTAAATGACATAACTCTTTTCAGAAAACCTCCTTAGAGAAATTAGGGATCCATAAAATAAAGCGAACAATCTGTACAGAAGTCTTGCTCAGAAACCAAATGTTGGCTATTTGCACCCTATTTCTAGTGGAGCAAAAATATTGTCAATAAACAACAATAGAACTGTACATAAAAAAATAAGGCAACCACGATGAAGATGAAACCACAGTGTCCACTGTATGGATAATACAAAAATATTGCTTAGACCCTGAAATGATCTGTTATAATAAAGAAGTGCTTACTGGAGCAGATCAGAATAGAGTGGTGAGGACCAGGAAGACTGTGATCAATGTTTTACCTCGAGGAGGAGCTGCCGCGCTGTGCTGGACCTGTGGGCGAGTGGGTGGCTTGAGACCAGGTGGGAGAGGGATCCCATTGGGAACTCTCTGTGGAAGAAGACGAGTCAGGAGGGTCAGAGAAACAGTGAAACAGCATTTTTGGACTCGCGTTCAACATGTTCACAAATATTTTATAACATCATTTTACTGCCTAGTCTAATGGTTGAAGCAATTTTCAACAGTTTGTGAAGTGCTGTCATTTAATCTCAAAACTGAAGCCCAGCTTTTGTTTCCTCATCATAAAGTCTATTTCTACATTTACATATCATTACATTACAATACATTACATTCTCCCTTTTGCCTTTAGCCATCTTGACATCGGCAGGATCAAGAAGGGACATTGGCAGAAGTCCTTTCTAAAAAAAAAAGGGACAAAAAGTCAGAAACTGAAATATAAAAGACACTAAATGACAGGGAAATGCAGTTTTGTCACCAGCCACCAAATGCTTAGTATTGTGTCCTAATTTGGAGTTTTAGTTTTTGCCTCTTGGAGGCAGCAGAAACTAATTGTGAACACAACATTGACATATCATCACCTTTTAAAGTTGGTATGACAAACTTGATTACAAACAATATTCACTCTATTTACACTCTGGTTTGGTCTCTACCAACTCTGTCGTTGCTAAATGCTCCACCACGTCCAGCAGATATGTTAGTCTGAGCAGATACTTAAGCCTGATAAGCAATTACAGATAATGGATGGATGGATAGATTATCTGTGCATATGCAACAATGTATTTGCATTCGTGAACACTCTGGCATGATAGTGTATATACCATGTACATTCAAAAGGACCATTACATTCAATGCATTAACAAAAGAAGCAATTACAATAAAATAATTCAGGTTAGTCAAACATTTCTGTGGGCGTTTATTTGATATCTGATACACCACCTCTGATGGAACAGCACACACAAATGCTAGTTTATTCATGTGATCTCTTTGTTGAATGTAAAAGAGCGTATACAACTTTAATTGTTTCACTCATTCTACATTCTTGTGTTATACTGTCATCACAAAATGTCACATAAAATATGAGGCAGTGAATGAAACTGAAGTGACAGACTGCAACATCTGAATGGACTTCAAGCCTAATGGAAAGGAAAACACAGTTTTAAACACATTGTGAGCGACATGGGTGTATATGATAAGGAATACATCAGTCCAATATGTTTTGGGTTTTCCTCATAACTTAGAAAAGTTTCAACACTCACATTTAGCAGCTGGAGATGTTTCCCTCAGGAGTGGGTGAAGACCAAACCAGAGCTAAAAGGATTTTTCTCAGGACATACAAACCCCAACACAACTTTATCATATTGGTCTAGAAGATCCCCCCTCTCTTGGGCTTATTATAGAGTCATAGATTCTCTCTCTCCTCACCTGTCCATCATGTATGACAGTTGCCAACCCATCTCTGCCCTCCTCGCCAAATAAAAACACCATGGCCCCTCCAGGCACAGTCAGTTGTCCTGGGCCCCGAGCCATGTAAGGGGTCCGTATGCGCATGTATCGAGAATCCCTTACGGTGGTGAGAAGATACAATCATACATCTCCAAGCATTATTACTGAAATGTGTTGTTGAACAGCGCAGATTCATAATATTTCTGTGACTGGTGATCGTACTCACTGAGCTCCATCAACCTTGGGTTCATAGAAACCAGGTTTCTGTGAAAACAAAGTGAGTTAGCAAAGAGAGTGACTGACAACAAGAACAACAATCATACTGACTGTGCGGTTTTTCTTACCTGCAGCCTCAGAGGTTCAAAGCCTCCAAAGTCATCATTGGGAATCACAGAAGAAATCACCTGCCAACAGAGCAGTAGTACATCACTTCAACATTTTGGTACCATTTTCTCTCTCACTACTATAAAAGTGATCGGAGACCTGGAGTATTTTAAGCATCTTATCATCCAGCCACGATACAGCATTCATCATGGGGACACTTCACTGTACCTTTGCTTTGCCCAGGAAGTCTCTTTGCTCCAGCTGCTCCACGTCCTGTTTCCTGGGACGAAACACCACATCTTCAGGCACCAAGAGAGGAGCCATGACCTGCTCTTTCTGTAATTAAAGTCACAGCAAAGACCTTTTTTTTGTTTGAATCAGTCATTTCATTTTCTTTTAGTCAGCTCCGACTTAAACAATCCGTTTTATTAGAATAGCCATAGCCTTAACTATTGCCGTGACGATCTTCAAAATTGTGACCTAAACTAATCACGATGAAATTGCCCCTCTGTGATGTAAATTATGATGAGTCAGGGTTTTGAAATGGAAATGAGACTACAGTGAGATATCATTCTAAAGTCAGTGGTCTAATGGCTAGAGCGATGCCGGGTTCATCCCCAGTAAATCTGTTAGAGGAAAGCGTTCCTCATTACTACCAACCCTCACTGCTCCAGTGGAGCACGTCGGACTGGAGAGGAACTAGCATCTTCTCAGAGAGTGAAACCTCTCAGTGAAGATGCCAGATTCCCTGAATAAAAAACAATTAGAAAAACACAGAGACAAGCTTCTAGGAGAAAAGATGATCGAGCTGATAGAAGGGCAGACGGGTGGGATTCTTTAAAATGTGTGAAAGCTGGTGGACAGGAGGAGTCATACAGGCAACCCTGCACTTAACAAGTTCAGATCAAATTAAAGTTCAGCAGCACTGGCCTAACAGACAGCAGTTATTCTTCCTTATATCCTTTATCCGGGTCATTCTTCAATCGGTGGTTCGATCCCTGGCTCTTCTAGTTAATCTTTTTGTGTTCTTGGGCAAGACAAATCGCTCCCGTAAACTGTGCCATCGGTGTGAAAATGAATAGTCTTAATGGCAGGTGACCCCAATGTATGAATGGGTGAATGATGACGTGTAGCGTTAAAGGGCTTTGAGTGGTGGGAAGACTAGAAAGGCGCTATATAAGTACAGGTCATTTACAATTTACTTCTACTCACTAGCTCAATAACTAATGCCCACCTGCTGCTGCATACACCACTTGCACTCAACATTAATGGGCCGACCTGATACGAAAACACCAGCATGACCAAATGGAGCAAAGACAATGATGAAGTTAAAGTTTCCATTTCATTGCGTTTTAAAAGAAGTGAGGACAGACACAACGTTCCTCACTTTGGAGAATCATCCTCATCTCCATACATACATAAACAGTGCAGGGGCAGTTGACTTTGGAAATTTGTCACCAAAGTCGGACCCATGTCCTTTTCAGTCTCTTCTGAAGGTTGTGGCACTCACCAGGACACTTTCCATAGCCACCTCGATGTTTCCCCCTCGACCTCCTCCTCTCTCCTGGGAAGCCGACAGCAGGACCTCTCTGGCCTGCTCCCACTGGCCCATCCGGCAGTACACAGCTGCTGCATTATATAACACCTAGGGGACACATCACTGTTAGACATTTCAGTACCATACCTTTCACATTCCTGTTATTTTTAATGTTGTGTGAACATCATTAATTTACTTACCAAGTAGGGTGAAAATCAGCATTGTTATTCAAGTATTTATCAAGGTGATATGTCTGTGCATTGGTAATTTAAATAGCCAGAGACCAGTGCTAATTTCTCCAGTTTTTACATCTTGAAGAATACCATTGTCAATGGAGCATGGGGGCTTGTACACAAAATATCAATAATTTGTCATTGTTCATGGTGAATATTGTCAGTCCTGAGGTTTTGCCTAATTTCACTGGTCTACTTGTGCAAATGCAACTTATGTGTAAGTTGCAAGGACTGTGTAGAAGTTTGTATTTTGCTAGCCAGAGCTACGTTTAGACAGCATCAGTAGCTCCTGTAGCTGTGCCTACGGTGTATGAATGTTGTCTGAATGTTAGATAGTCTTGAAGGGCAGGTGACGCTTTGCATGGTAGCTCCTCCCATCAGTGTATGAATGGGTGAATGATGACTAGTAGTGGGAAAGCGCATTGAGTGGTCGGAAGACTAGAAAAGCGCTATACAAGTAGAGTCCATTTACCATACATTATGTTCATTATTTAGACTATTTGTTTATTTATTTAGGTAGGCAATACCCCAAAACGGACATTGTTAATTATACAACGTGAACAATGGTAAATTAATTATACTTTGTGCACGGACCAGTCACTGATTCCAACACCTAAGAGCCTGTATATTTATTGTATGAAAAGATCTCTCAGCTACAGAGCTGTGCTCTTTCTTTATTGAGCGTCTGCCTCTTAGCTGATCAGTCAAATGAGAATGACCGACACCAATATCTAATATTTACCAAAATACAAATGGGTTTGAGGTTCAGATGCATTACTGTTGTGTAATTTAGGAGTATTTGTATATTTTGAACCATAATAATTGAAATGTTCCATACGTTGTTTACATGTGATGCATTTTCTTTTGATGAGAAAGTCTTTTTGATTGGATGGGAAGCAGAAAGGCTTTGGAGTGCTGTGTTTATTCTTCCCAAATAGCAAATGTACAGACAGTACAAAGTGTAAGCTAGCTAGCTGGCAATGCAGATCAAACCAAGATAAACAGACAGACTACAGACAGACAGCTTTTGTTTTAGCTTGTTTGTAATTCACTACTAGACGATCTTGCTGTTTGAGTTGTGTTTGATTGAAATAGGTTTCTCTTTTGTTTACATGTTCATGTAGATATAAATGGCTATTTCTAAGCTAATGAAAACGCTACAATTCTTAATTTCAGGTTATTATACACTGATTAAAACATAGTTATGAATAATATATTCTGTAACCTTCAGGACTGTGACCTCACAGAATGTTTACGTCAGGAGATGCTTTAGGTCCTTCCTTCCTGTAGAAGTTGCACTTTATATGTGATTTAATATTGCACTTTATATGTGATTTATCATGTTGGCTGCTGCACATCAACCAACATAAAAGGAGCACTCTTAGAGATGCCCACATACCTTTGCTTGATATCATTATTCAAATATCAACTGAGTGCAAAATATTAAACTGAACTAAGGGTGCAATGCATAATTTTTGCAAAATATGACAGCTTCAGTAGACATAGTCAGGCCCCTATGCCAGATGTCTCTGATTTATGTGAAAACCGTGCCACCAAATTTTTTCCCCCTCGATGTACAATATCGCCTGACAGGCCATGTCCGCTCCACTCTTAAAACACCAGCACAAAGTATGTTGTTATGGCAACAGACCCTGTCCACTTGAAATTAAGTAGGATTCAGATGGATGAGTTGGTCTCCAGTGATTGGTTAACTAAAAGAAAGACACCCCCATTGATATTAATTAGTGTGGAGGCAATATACTTCGTAAACCGAGTGAAACGAGGCAAATACACTGCATCATTCTCATCACACCAGTTGGATGACACAGACACAGGTGCATTGTCTTATCTGTTCTGTGAGAAATATGCAATGCCATGTATCCTCTTCGTCGGCCTCAAATCAATGCAGCTTTGTAAGCTTCCAGGTGTCTGTGTCGTTTTTACTAAACAATGGAGGTGATGAAAAAGCACAGTTTGTTCTGGTTTCATTCCTCAGTACTGACAGACATCATGGGATTGTATGTGTGTGCGGCTGAATGTCAGACCTGCCAGCTGTAGAGTTTGAATCGCAGTCCCAGCTGTCTGTAGTCAATGACCGTGTTTCCTCTCATATGCTTCTGTGCCCAGATACAGTCGGTCAGAGCCTCCTCCAGCCTGAAGAGATAGACAGAGAGACGCACCGTAATGGATCACATTTTTTTTAATGCAACACCTATAAAAGATACACAGTAACCCAACACTGCGGTTTTTGAAGGGATCGTTGTGGATCAGACTGTTTCTTTGTCACACACAGTAATGTGGTCTTCCCCGGTTGCCTGGCAACCTCACAGTGATTAAAAGTCTTCAGGAAGTTTCTGTGCCAAGCAAATAAATACTCCGACACATAATCACCCATAAAACCCCAACAGGTCATTTCTACAAATGACATTATAATTAGTGAGCTTTGGAGGAGCTGGTAGGCACGTCAGGGCCAAGCCGGCTGTTGCCCCTGTTACCTGTGATTATGCCACGCTAAGAACCAGCTGCAGTAGCTTCACAGTTACAATGCAGTGTGTCAAAACATTTCTTCTATCTAATATATATAATACGTCTAACTACAAAGTCATCCAAAAACAATCCCTCCTATCTGTCTCCTATCAAATTAAACTGCATATCGTTTTGCAAATGATAGCCCATATGTTTGAACATAAGTTTACCTGTTTCAACAGGAATTACATCACAGCAACAAAGCAACAAAACCATGTAACTTGTCCTTCAGATCTAAACTATGCACGTGTTCGAGAAGGGCAGGATAACAGCACACCCATATTCTCTTTATTTCCCCAAATTCTCTTGAGTTAGTTGTGTTAACAATAGTTTTAAAAGTTACATTGTCTCTCTTTGTAAATTGTAGACTGTAAATCAGTCTTTAGGAAAGGGTGCTGCCGCCTACCTGTCAACCTGCATCATCACTGCTGCTCTCTGAAAGAAGCCAACAGCAAGACGTTCATCCTTGGCAATGGTGAGGTCTAAAGCCTGGACATCAGACAAGGGGGAAAGACAAGTTGAGGTTGGGCATAAATGGGTGAAAGTGCTACAACATGCTTCATTTTGTCACAATAGCAGATATAGTGAGAGGCAGATGCTGACATTCCACTCTCTCTAACATAATGGCAGACGTGTATCTGCAAGATGGCGTCTATAGACTGTTTGGATGACCTTGTAAAAAGTCTCTGCTCTTATAATGATCCTGCAAGTCTGCAGCTGTTTCTATGAACAGATTTACTCCAGATGCTCTGCTTACCAGAGGAGGTTAAATCAAAGTGGTCTTCCTGATAAACCAAAGAGCTATAGCAATAATTCTTTATGAAACATTTAAAATCAGTTAACATCAGTTAACATCCATCAGTTATAACACATACACCTTGATCAGACATTGCACCAGAAACTATTGTTCTGTTTATTATAAGAGTTTGAATCACTTCAAAGTCTTAACAGGCGTTTTAGGGCCCCCATCCAGCTTCTCCATTATCCCCCAGTGCACACAACACACAGACCTTCAGGGCAAGGTCCAGCTGTCCCAGAACCAGGTGAGCGGAGGCAGTGTTGAACAGCGTGCGAGATGTTGGTTCACTGATCTGCTCGAGTTTGGACAGAGCTCCATGCCAGTCCTTGGTGTCCACCGCCTGCACCGCCTCATGCCACAACTGCAGTAACTCAGTGTAAAGCATTCTGGAGTGGAGACAGTGGAGACGATACAGACATGAATATACAACAGAGGAGGTCCGTCAGAGCTGTTCTTAATGGAGAAAGATTAAACGAGTTTATGTCTGTGATGACAAAAGGCCGTAGAATTGAAGAGCGCTTCAGAGTAGATCCTAGATAAATGTAGGGAAGAAACGGAGAAGAACCACTGGCTCATGTATTAGAGTGATAGTAAACATAAATCATTGATAATGATAAATAATACCTTTGCTGAAGGAGTATGGAGCATTCAAATTGTTTTCACCATTTATTTGAACATTTTATAGGATGTATTGCCAAAGAGCAATCATCTAAGTTCTGCTCTGTGACAATACATTATCCTTATGACTGTATGTTTGTATTCTTTTCTAAATGTCTTTCCTGGTCTAGTTTAGTTTTCTTTGTTTTCTTAAATTTCAGACGTTTTTATTATTTATTTATTATTTACTCTATATATTTAAGTAACACATTTAACATTGTAGCTAGTCTCAGAATGAAGTATATGTAGGCTGGATCACAAACACACCAAACCTGTCCTGTTAACTGTCTGATTGTAATAATAAATTCATACAAATGTATACAAGAATACAACAAAATGAAAAAGAAAAGAGAATCCTAGAGAAACTTAGCTGATGTTAATCAGTAACATCGTGCACATTTAACTGGAACACTTCCTTGTACCTTACCCTGTGCCTATCTGCACATATAGTTTAGTTGAGTTAACACAAGCTGCATAGTTTATCAGAGAAAATGTGAGTTCTCAGACGGCTTACCTTTTGCTCCTGAATGAGAGTTCAGTCAGTGTTCGGTGTTCAGTCAATGTACCAGCTGTCCTGCTGCCTTCCACACTCTGCGAACGGGGAAGTGAGAGTGAAGTAAACATGCCTCCTTGGGAGTCTCCACCCGTCTGCTACAAGGAAGTCCTCCATCCATCCGCCCCAGATTCAACATAGGCACCCAGGCTCAGGAATGCACCTGCCAACTCATGATAATTACAACATTCATGAGTCATACAGGTTTGGATTACACTTGTTAATCCTGGAATGCATTTCTTACAGCAGATGCTTTGTTTGGAAATGTATGCTAATTATCTACATGACTATTGACATCTAAGCTAGAATGGCCATTTTGGCTTGTTTACATCTTACCTGTCTTTTTAAAGAAATGCAAATGATCCAATATATCCAAATAAACAAATTACCGAATTATGGCAGGTAAACTGTAAATCAAAGAAGAATGTAACCGACGTTATTTGGCATATATGGTAAACCCCCACTTCATGACAGTGAAAATAAATAACATTATCAAATTTTTTTAAATTAATCCCACGCCTTATTTTACCCAGGGACTGCATTGCAGAAACTTCATGACTGAAATCTGGTAAGCTGTGTAGAACATAGTGAGTCATTTGTATGCTAACACACTGGCAGCAGGAAGCTGTGGTTACTCTCTCAGGTTGACATCATCATAACTGAGATGGAGCTTTGGACCTCTTTTTACAAGGAATGTTTCAGAGAAGGAAGTCAAGAAACAAATGTTGAAGTTTTCCTGTTTTCATAGCTCTTCAAACATAAAGTGATATGTTTGGTTTGGGATAAAAATGATCATTTGGAAACAAGGAAACGAGTTGCCCTTTCTACTGCTTTGCCTACTGGGTCAACCTGCTGCACAGGTTGTGTTTTGTTGTTAACGTGCAAAACGACAGCTGAAGTTGCCCCGCCCCCACAGAAGCTCCTCATGAATGCTGTACAGTCTGGCCAGGGGTGGAACATGTACTTACTAATACTGATATTAATACTGCTACTGTAAATACTATTACTGCTACTACTACTTCTTCTACTACTACTATTGCTGACACTACTACTACAACAGAGCCATGGTTCTGAACTTCAGACTGTTGTTTCACAATACCACAGCTTCCTGTAAAACAATTATGTTTTTCATGGTGGATGGTCAGCCACGATTGTGTTTCTCTATTGAGGCCATATCCTTCAGAAGAGACCATAACCTTCGGAAAGCAGAGTATTTGGTGTGCTATTCTTGCTGCACATCGTTCTGACATCATTTACAACATAGTCACCAACAATCAGAGTCTCAGGCCCATTCAGTAGCTTTCTCTGTGGCCTTTTACGTTCACATTTACTCTCAGTTCTTACCCTGCTTTGAGAAGAGGTCACTGCTACCTGCAGTAGCTTCAGTTGACTAACAAACACATGACCACAATGCTACCTCGTTGATGCCCTCGTGGATTTTGTTGTAGCTGCTGTGATCCAATGTTGATATCCTGTCATGTGTTGGACACAGATCTTTGAAAGCGTCTTGCTCGGTTTCACTGTAAAAGGGTTTTAATATCAATGTGACTTCCTAGTTAAATATAAGTAACCTTAAACCTATGACTGCATGCATATACAGTATATATGCATATGTATGGATATATACAGTATATATGGAGTATATACACTGCATATGCATATATACACATACATACATTTAGACATACATTTAATATTGCTATTGTATTCTTCTTACTGTTTTTTATTTGTATTACTGTTTTACTGTTTATTTATATTACTTGATTGTATTTACTATATGCCTCTTATAAATAAATATATATATATATATATATATATATATATATATATATATATATTGGATATATATATATATATATATATATATATTGGATATATATATATATATATATATATATATTGGATATATATATATATTTATATATATATATATATATATATATATATATATTGGATATATATATTGTATATATATATATATATATATATATATATATATATATTGGATATATATATATATTGGATATATATATATATTGGATATATATATATATATATATATATATATATATATATATATTGGATATATATATATATATATTGGATATATATATATATATATTGGATATATATATATATATATTGGATATATATATATATATATATATATATCTATATATATATATATTGGATATATATATATATATATCTATATATATATGTATGGATATATATATATATATATATATATGTATGTATATATATATATTGGATATATATATATATATATATATATATATATATATATTGGATATATATGTATATATATGTATATATGTATGGATATATATATGGATATATATATATGGATATATATATACATATATATATATGGATATATATATATCCATATATATATCCATATATATCCATATATATATCCATATATATCCATATATATATCCATATATGTATATATATATATCCATATATATATATCCATATATATATCCATACATATCTCCATATATATATATATATCCATATATATATATATATATATATATATATATATATATATCCATATATATATATATATATATATCTATATATATATATCCATATATATCCATATATATATATATATGGATATATATTTATAAGAGCCATATAGTAAATACAATCAAGTAATATAAATAAACAGTAAAACAATAATACAAATAAAAAACAGTAAGAAGAATACAATAGCAATATTAAATGTACAGACGGAATAAAAAAGTATATAAAAAAGTATTTAAATGTATTTATATTGCACCAGTTGAACGTGATTAAAGTGTTATTATGCATATATATATGTATGTATATATATATATATATATATATATATATATATATATATATATATATATATGTATGTGTGTGTATGTATGTATGTATATATATATATATATATGTATGTATGTATGTATGTATGTATATGTATGTATGTTTGTATGTACACACACACACACACACATACATACATATATATATATGTGTATGTATGTATGTATATATATGTATGTATGTATGTATGTATGTATAATATTTCAACTGCCTCCAGTCAGAATCATAGACTGTAAAAAAGAATAGTAGATCTTACGAGACGCACTTAAATGCAGCATGGGTCATAACATGTGACAACTTGCCGCATGCGCATGCGCAGTGGTAGTCACTCTGATCAAAAG
>NC_136596.1:27260139-27292639 GCF_910589615.1 Taurulus bubalis
ATGAAACAGGTCACTGAGAATTCATGAGTGAATCATGTGTTCAGCATGTTCAGCATGTTCAGTGAGTGAATCATGTGTTCAGCATGTTGAGGATCAGTCAGATAGTAAAACGCCTTGGAGGATTCATTATTAATTATTGTATAACCAACAGCTTAATGAAGGTAAACAAGGTCAGTTGGAGGCGACTTGGGAAAAGTAATTGTTTTCCAAACTTTCTTATTTTACTCTGATGTTAAAATGACTTTTTCTTTCTTCGGACTCGTCTGAACTCGTCTGATCCAGTACAGATGACATAGGGAGGTTTTAGTGACTGTGAAGTATTGAGCCTTTCTCCATGAAGCAGAAATGAGACGTTTCATACTGCATATGACTGATGACGTATACTCGTGTTGAGATAGTTTCTCCATTCACAGTGCCAATACAACTGTGTTCTTCAAGAAGTCCAGACTGACCCTAAGACCCTCTAGTGACAGAACCGTTCCCGAAAGGTTCCTCGCATCCCAGGACTCATCGTTCCCGGAGCTGAAGCCGCTTCAGGTCTGTTGCTTCGACACGACGATGTGAAGGAAACTTCACAGAATCTCTTGATAATCCACAGAACACGAGGTCCAGCGTCGGCACGAGGACCCTGGAGGAACCCATGAGAACAGGATCCCCATGAGAACAGGGTCCCCATGAGAACAGGGACCCCATGAGAACAGGATCCCCATGAGAACAGGACCCCATGAGGGTCCCCATGAGAACAGGGACCCCATGGGGATCCCCATGAGAACAGGGACCCCTTGAGAACAGGACCCCATGAGGGTCCCCATGAGAACAGGCACTCATGAGAACAGGGACCCATGAGAACAGGGACCCCATGAGAACAGGGACCCCATGAGAACAGGGACCCCATGAGAACAGGATCCCTGTGAGAACAGGATCCCCATGAGAACAGGGACCCCATGGGGATCCCCATGAGAACAGGGACCCCTTGAGAACAGGACCCCATGAGGGTCCCCATGAGAACAGGGACCCTATGGGGATCCCCATGAGAACAGGGACCCCTTGAGCCAGCCTCTCGGCTAAAGGCCCCCGAGGGACACCGTGACTGTACTAGAACATTTCCCTTCACCGTTGTTGTTCTGGTTGTATCTCCTCTCATACTGGACCTGTTCTTTAGGGTCCCTTGTTTTCTAGGTGATCTCTTCAGGGCCTCTGATCGCGTTCTAACGTTCTAACGTTCTAACGTTCTAACGTTCTACCTGCACCACGTCCCGTAACGTCAGAATGAAACACAGAAGCACTTCCTCATTGTCTTTATTGCAGTAATCTTCCTGGTGACAGATGCATTTGGGGAAGAGGCGGCGGAGGCGTGGGTTCCAGAGGCGTGGGTTCCAGAGGCGCCTTGCTCAGAGGCAGGTGAAGGAGGAAGAGGCGTGGCCTAGCTGACCGATGCCCTTTCATTATTGCACTGCTCGCTGCAGCTCCCACAGTAGTGCAACAGGGAAAGAGTGTCGGGCAGAGCGCTTCCTGAGGACGGGATCCACTCCCAACATTCCAGGCTGGATCTCCATTCAGAGTTCTGCTGTCATCATGTGTACATGTTGTACTCTGTTGTACACATCATGTGACTAGAGTACAACGTTCTGCCATGATCTGGTTCCCTTTACACTCAGCGGAGGAAACAGGAGGTCTAACATGTTCAGCACTACATTCAAAATGATTCATACAATATGATGTTTATAACCTGTGTATAAATGTGCATGTTTAGGCAGATTGAAATGAAACAATGAAAAATACTTTCAATTTCAATGAACAGTTAAAGCATCTTTTTTTTATCAGTGAAAGAAAACCTCCATAATGAATTCAAAACAATGGGTCTTTTCATGGCCTAGTATGTAAAGGTCCAGTTCCCCCACATGGCAACACATAGCCAACCTGTTCTCCTCCTCTATTCGTGGTGCTACACGCAATGAAGAATGATTACAACAACAACAACAACAACAACAACAACAACACAAAGCAATCCCTCTTTCTAGAAACAGGGTCTGCTTTCTCTTGAACTCTTCATGAAAGTGTCTCCAGACTGCATCGGGCTGAAGAGACAGACCCCTCCAACAAAGACCAGGAGAAGCTTTCTTTAGGATGTCGCTTGAACCAATTAAGATATCGAATAATAAGATATCTCACTTTCTGAGCAATTTCCTTTTCTATTGTGCATTTAAGCAGATATCAATCACACTGGCGCCTCGTGTTCCCTTCAATAACTGTGATCTCTTTTTGCAAACAGACGCCCAGCAAAGTGCTCCAGCTCGTCCCGCGGTGCACCTCACGGCGCTGAGGGAGCAGCAGACCAGAACCCGGCCTGTGGGGCGTCAGAACCCGGCCCGTGGGGCGTGAGAACCCGGCCTGTGGGGCGTCAGAACCCGGCCTGTGGGGTGTGAGAGCCGGCCTGTGGGGCGTCAGAACCCGGCCTGTGGGGCGTCAGCGGGCGAGGAGCATCCCTCAGAGTCGAGACCCTATAAGCAATATTGCACTACTCCGTTAACTCTCGTGAAAGCAGAGGCAACACTGATAGGGCCTCGTCTGCGAGGAGAACGTGGACGAGGCGGACCTCAGCTCAAGGGCGGGGCGTCTCGGCCCGGGGCCCCGGGGACCTGGGGGACAGAAGAGGGAGGAGGTCAACGACGACAACCCAGAAGAGGGAGGAAACTTCAGCATCAGGAAGTTGCCATCGTTCATTCTTTAGGGGGTCCATGTGTTTCTGATAGCGTCTACTTTAGAACATTCCCTTTTCAAATGGAACGAAGCCATCGAGCCAAAGTTTTAAAGGAAGACATTTTTAAAAAATCACGACAAACCACCTGTCTCTTACTCGTGATACTTTATCATATCGGCTACACATTTGACTGAATGTACATTTTCATTTTGGATTCCCTCTAATTGGGATTTTTAACTGTCAACAAAAAGAAAGAACAAAATGATGCATTTTCTTTGCGCCCCCATGTCATTGATGAGGAGGACCGACATCAAATGAGTCCACAGAGATGGAGGTACGTACCTTCCCATGCTGACATGTGAGTCATGCGGCTCTAACACACATTTACACAGTGAAGCGCTAAGAAACACGTCTGAAACAGAAGAGACACGTATGATCACCCAATGAAACCTCCATCGAGCAACATCTACTCTGACTCCCACGAAACATAAAGTAATGATTGAAATGCTCACAACGTTAAAGAGAGCGCATGAATCAAGAGTAGCTTCATGATATGTGCAGGAAGACTAAGTATTATTAGCCTTGCTGAATCACATCTACTGCATGCACTTTGACCTACTTGCATTTCATCAATATGATTGCATGTTTTCTTTTCTACCAACAATCAAACAGAAATTGACGTCTGCACTTTATTAAAAGATGTGCTCGATAAACCCATAAGTTATTTATTTAAAGACACTTAGAATCACGCGTTTTTGCAGGATAACATGTCTAAAATGTACGGATGTTTATCACTTTTCAATCTGCACATACGGTGTACGGTGAACCCTTGTTTCTGATTGGCTCTGAGCACACATGTGATCAGTCACGTGATCAGGGGAGCAGAGTCGGAGGAGGAGGAGGTTTGAACATTTCCAAACCCCATTTACACATCCTTCATACAATATGTATTAAACAGCGCCGCTACATCGTCAAATGTCCATTTCTGTTCCGGTGAAAAGCTTCCTCCGCTTTCTATCTGGAGCGGCCTTATCTCCACATCTTCTCTCCGTGCGTCAGAAGGAGGAAGCAGTCGGGTCACGTGACCCAGGAAGCTCCTGAGGAGCGTCGGTTGTGTGTGGTGGAAGCGCTGCCCTCTGACCCTCATTAAGAGACAGAGTCTTCTCCCCCTCCGCTGTGGGAGAGGTGCACATGTCTTTGATCGGCTCCGTCACCACTGACGGCTCACACAGGGGTGGAGCTTTATTCTTTACAGCTTCTAGTGACTCAGTCACTCACATGGCGAGACCTCGCGTCGTCACACATGCATTCAACCACACATTCACTTCATTTCAAACCCTAGCACTGCAGTTCTTCCTGAAAACTTCCAATAGACCAATAATAAACCAACTAAGGCAACACGGACATTTCTATCCCACATTCCTCAGCACACATGCGACCTCTGACCCCGTCTGGAAGCCCAGCTCATCCTTCAGCTGCAGCACACGTCTGTCCGGCTCCTGACTCTCCAGCTGGAAGTCATCGTACAAAGATCTGCTGTTTGTAAACGTTTTAGTAACGAGCATTTAGATGATCAGTAGAGCCGTGACCTCAAAGTGCACCGCCTCAACATCCTGGACCCAGCCAGGGACTCCAATGTGCTTCCAGATATTAGTCCATGGCCTCAGCGTAAAGCACAGAGGACGTTCTACCCTGTTCTACCTGGTTCTACATGTTCTACCATGTTCTACCCTGTTATACCATGTTCTACCTGGTTCTACATGTTCTACCATGTTCTACCCTGTTATACCATGTTCTACCATGTTATACCATGTTCTACCTGGTTCTACATGTTCTACCATGTTCTACCATGTTATACCATGTTATACCATGTTCTACCCTGTTATACCCTGTTATACCCTGTTATACCATGTTCTACCCTGTTCTACCATGTTCTACCATGTTATACCCTGTTATACCATGTTCTACCATGTTCTACCATGTTCTACCCTGTTATACCATGTTATACCCTGTTCTACCATGTTCTACCCTGTTATACCCTGTTATAGCCTGTTATACCATGTTCTACCCTGTTCTACCCTGTTATACCATGTTCTACCATGTTCTACCCTGTTATACCCTGTTATAGCCTGTTATACCATGTTCTACCCTGTTCTACCCTGTTATACCATGTTCTACCTGGTTCTACCATGTTCTACCATGTTCTACCCTGTTATACCATGTTCTACCCTGTTATACCCTGTTATACCATGTTCTACCATGTTCTACCATGTTCTACCCTGTTATACCATGTTCTACCATGTTCTACCATGTTCTACCCTGTTATACCATGTTCTACCATGTTCTACCATGTTCTACCCTGTTATACCCTGTTCTACCCTGTTCTACCATGTTCTACCTGGTTCTACCTGGTTCTACATGTTCTACCCTGTTCTACCTGGTTCTACATGTTCTACATGTTCTACCCTGTTATACCATGTTCTACCTGGTTCTACCATGTTCTACCATGTTATACCATGTTATACCCTGTTATACCATGTTCTACATGTTCTACATGTTCTACCCTGTTATACCATGTTATACCCTGTTCTACCCTGTTATACCATGTTCTACCTGGTTCTACATGTTCTACCCGGTTCTACATGTTCTACCCTGTTCTACCTGGTTCTACATGTTCTACCCTGTTCTACCTGGTTCTACATGTTCTACCATGTTCTACCATGTTCTACCTGGTTCTACCCTGTTCTACCTGGTTCTACCCTGTTCTACCATGTTCTACCTGGTTCTACCCTGTTCTACATGTTCTACCATGTTTTACCCTGTTCTACCATGTTCTACCTGGTTTTACCTTGTTCTACCATGTTCTACCTGGTTTTACCTTGTTCTACCATGTTCTACCTGGTTTTACCTTGTTCTACCATGTTCTACCATGTTCTACCATGTTCTACCATGTTCTACCCTGTCCCTGTTCTACCTGGTTCTACCACTGCTTATCAGATAGTGAACAGCTGCAACTAACCAATATTTTGCTTATGGATTAAGCTGCCAATTATTTTCTTGATTAATCATCTGTCCAATAGAATATAAATAGCGGAGCACAACCTAAGGAAAAACTATTCTTAAATAATTAATTAATTATAAAAATACTTAGCCAATCAAGTATTTGACTAATTAATGTATCTCTCATCACACTATTTACACTATTCCTTAGCAATAACATGTGAAAATGACAAACCCAAACTGTGGTTGTTCATCATAATAAGTTCTTCGTCATGAGTGATTTATATTTGCAGCTCATACGCTGGAGGAAGTCACACTACATACACTTATATTTATGGAAGAGAGCAACACACACAGAGGAGGCTGTCATTGTTCTGCATTGACATATTGATCATCAGATCACTTCAATGCGGTCCAGGTGTGTTTGTGATGGACCGCTGGAGCCGGTCCCTCAGGAGCTCCTGTGGCCCCTCACCCATGCACCGGCCCCTCAGGAGCCCCTGTGGCCCCTCCCCCATGCACCGGCCCCTCAGGAGCCCCTGTGGCCCCTCACCCATGCACCGGTCCCTCAGGAGCTCCTGTGGCCCCTCACCCATGCACCGGCCCCTCAGGAGCCCCTGTGGCCCCTCCCCCATGCACCGGCCCCTCAGGAGCCCCTGTGGCCCCTCCCCCATGCACCGGCCCCTCAGGAGCCCCTGTGGCCCCTCACCCATGCACCGGTCCCTCAGGAGCTCCTGTGGCCCCTCACCCATGCACCGGTCCCTCAGGAGCTCCTGTGGCCCCTCACCCATGCACCGGTCCCTCAGGAGCTCCTGTGGCCCCTCACCCATGCACCGGTCCCTCAGGAGCTCCTGTGGCCCCTCACCCATGCACCGGCCCCTCAGGAGCCCCTGTGGCCCCTCCCCCATGCACCGGCCCCTCAGGAGCCCCTGTGGCCCCTCCCCCTTCACCGGCCCTGTGCTGCTCTTCACACAGACCCGGCTGCTCTGGTATTTGCCTGCCAGCACAATGACAAAGGCAAGCTCCCACATGCTGCCGATCCACGTATTCTGTACATGTTGTAGTCCTTCTCTTTGGACTAGGGGCCACAGGCCCCGGTGGAGACTTCGGCTGAAACACCGGGGCCTTCTGGTCCCGCATGGGAACCGAACGGCTGCACTAGAGGCCGAATTCAAGGAGCAAAGATGATGATTATATGTCACAAAACTCTGGGTTTTAGTTCAATGTTCTAACCTAATCTAATTCTAACATAAAATGTGTGTGAATGTACGCGAGCATAAATCAGAACACACAAAAAGAAGAGCCCGGTCTTACTGGGTGGTGCTTCTCCGCTCCACTGCAACACTTTCCCCTCAAGACACACAACAAACAAGCAAATTCCACAGTCGCTTGCAAAACAGTGGCTGAATATGACGCTCCAGCTGCAGGCTGCTCACACAGAGCCGGCAGTAACCCCTGAGCGGCCCTGCCCTCCGCATTCCTCACCAGGACCCCATCCCCCTAGACCTGCCCTCCGCATTCCTCACCAGGACCCCATCCCCCTAGACCTGCCCTCCGCATTCCTCACCAGGACCCCATCCCCCTACGACCTGCCCCACAGAGGAAACTTACCCAATGTTTCCCACCCGCACCGTGACTTCTTCAAGACGGCACACTCAAATTATGCTTTCAAAAGCCGACTGGAAGAGAGAGAGAAAAACACACACACACACACACACACACACACACACACACACACACACACACACACACACACACACACACACACACACACACACACACACACTGTAGCGTTAACCTATAGGCTCACACGTTCCTTTACAGCTCATGCACTTTTTATCCTGGAAAATAACATATGTTCACCAAGAAAAGATTTATATGCAATAAACCAGAGGCTTTTAAACAGTTGCAACCAAACTGTATTCTAACGTGGATTTATTTTTATTTTTATAGATGCTTGGGTTTTTATTTTTTTTTCACATAAAACTGTTTTTTTTATTTTTATTTTACCAAGGCTTTATATCTTTAAAAGCCTGGTTTGTATGGTCTGATAATTAATCAGCAGCAGGAAACATCATTTCAGTCATACAAACTAAATAAACATTACAAATAAATCCTTTTTTTTATATCTCTCTCATGATCCTAAAATGTCTAATTAAAATCTGTTAAATAAAAATAAATCACTTTAATAAAAGGTGTTATGCCAGTCTTGATGGTGGTCCGATGTGATCACTGAGACCGCGAGGTAGACCTGATCCAGCACCTAAGGGTTCACCCTGTGGACCTGATCCAGCACCTAAGGGTTCACCCTGTGGACCTGATCCAGCACCTAAGGGTTCACCCTGTGGACCTGATCCAGCACCTAAGGGTTCACCCTGTGGACCTGATCCAGCACCTAAGGGTTCACCCTGTGGACCTGATCCAGCACCTAGGGGTTCACCCTGTGGACCTGATCCAGCACCTAGGGGTTCACCCTGTGGACCTGATCCAGCACCTAAGGGTTCACCCTGTGGACCAGCATGGAGCGACACAACCAAAACCTCAGTTACTTCATCTGACAAGAACAAGAAGAACAGGAACAAGAACGCCTCTGAAGTTCTGTGAACAAAATGTTCTTTTTCCAGGAGGCGTGGCCTATGAGGCCTATATCTGCCGGGTAACATAGGGCCTAATAATGCAGCTCGTTTGAATAGAAGCTCTTCCTGTCCGACGGACCTCTGGGCTTAGGCACGGTTCCCAAATTGCGGACTGGGGACCTCCAGCGGTCCTTGAGGGAGTTTCCAAAATAAAGGATACTTATTTTATTTTACTTGATTAAAATTGGCAATTTAAATCCATTGTTTTAGTCAGAACCTTCTAAGTTTTTAAAAAAGAGAGAGATACTAAAAACTGGACTGTCTTCTACAACATTTATCTATGATCTATTATATGTGAACGAGCTCCCAATGTAAGGTGTGAATGTGCATTAATATTAGTCCATTTTTAGTACTCTCCTCATTATAATATAGAGAAAAAATCAGCTGAGTAATTCCCCCTCTTAAAATGTTAGCGTGCCAATTATTGATTAGACTGAGGAAATAACATGTAAAAATAAAATCCCTCATGACAGGATTTGATGTTAACTGACTATTTAAATGGGATAAAAAAGGCTATACATGAACTAACACTAATGTGGTAGCGGCTCCACTCGTCTAAAGCGGCGTACGCTTGGTGCTGGAAGTTTGTGGGGGTTGGGAGGGACTTAGAGAGGCTCCTTCATGGTCTTCATCGCCTCTTCCTCTCCGGCTAACAGCCTCAGAGCTCCCGCTGTGCGGCGGAGGCAAAGGCCCAATGCTATGACAATACTATTGCACTGCTTTAGCGGATGGTACAGTAGTGCAACATCGTCAAAGCAGCTGACCTCTGCAAGCTGGGACACACACACTCAACGTGAACAGGGCTTCTAGCGCGGCCACACACACACACACACACACACACATCAGAGGCATACCACGGACATGAATTAAAGCCGCAGCGTTACATCCCGTGGCTCGCCGTCCATTCAGGTTAGGGAGATCAGGGTAGCGTTTCTATTTTGTTGTCACGTTTAAATAAGATTTGTAAGAAGAGGAAGTGGGAGGCGGAGGGTGGATGAAGGGAGGAAGAGGACGAGGGAGGAAGGGGGGCGGCTGTCAGCCAATGCCCTTTTAATATTGCACTGCTCATCTGATTTCACAGTAGTACAACAGAAAAAGGGCTTTGGACAACACGGCTCTCAAGTCTGTTCACTTTCTGTTCAGAGCCAGACCGCTGTAGACCTGGACCTGTAGACCTGGACCTGTAGACCTTATGGGACCTGTAGACCTGGACCTGTAGACCTGGACCTGTAGACCTGGACCTGTAGACCTTATGGGGCCTGTAGACCTGGACCTGTAGACCTTATGGGACCTGTAGACCTTATGGGACCTGTAGACCTGGACCTGTAGACCTTATGGGACCTGTAGACCTTATGGGACCTGTAGACCTTATGGGGCCTGTAGACCTGGGCCTGTAGACCTTATGGGACCTGTAGACCTTATGGGACCTGTAGACCTTATGGGGCCTGTAGACCTCGACCTGTACACCTTATGGGGCCTGTAGACCTGGACCTGCAGACCTTATGGGACCTGTAGACCTGATCCTGTAGACCTGATCCTGTAGACCTGATCCTTTATACCTGATCCTGTAGACCTGATCCTTTAGACCTGATCCTGTAGACCTGATCCTTTAGACCTGATCCTTTAGACCTGATCCTTTAGACCTGATCCTGTAGACCTGATCCTTTAGACCTGATCCTGTAGACCTGATCCTTTAGACCTGATCCTGTAGACCTGATCCTTTAGACCTGATCCTTTAGACCTGATCATGTAGACCTGATCCTGTAGACCTGATCCTTTAGACCTGATCCTGTAGACCTGATCCTGTAGACCTGATTCTTTAGACCTGATCCTGTAGACCTGGGCCTGTAGACCTGATCCTTTAGACCTGATACTGTAGACCTGATCCTGTAGACCTGATCCTGTAGACCTGGGCCTGTAGACCTGATCCTGTAGACCTGGACCTGTAGACCTGATCCTGCCAGCGCACAACGAGGGACGCCTTGAAGCCACATGCAAACCAGCAGCCGTGAAATCAGCAAACAGGCTTACTACATTGTGTAGTTACACATACATTACCCGTGTTGTTAACAACACAATGTAGTAACACATATATTAAGTAAGCCTGTTTACACCATGGAGGCTACAGTGTTGTTAACAACACAATGTAGCCTCCATGGTGTAAAATGCACAAATAGAAAAGCAAATCATTTATGCAAATGTAGGAATTGTTGTGAAAATGAAAGCATAATGGACCTGGGACGCTTACGGGGGTCTGTGGCCCCCTCTGGAGGGCCGACCCTTTCCTTAGTTAGTTCCGGTCAGCATGAGGCTGGGGCACTGGAGGAGAACACGTGTACTCCACCAAAGAGTTCCTACCAGGACCAGGACTTGGCCTGGAGGAGCAGACCCAGGGCAAAGGCACACCAGCCCGTTCCTGTCTCTGGAGCCAAAGAGGTGGAACCCCTCCTGGTTTAGAACGCTCTGTTTCCTCACGTGTTTAGAGGATTCATGATCATTCAAAGGGGAAAAACCTGCCCGTTACCGGCCGAATGCCACGAGCCCACCAGCAGGACCGTGGTTCCCTTTGGTGGTCTCAATGGAACCGGCTCCAGAAAGAGCCGAGCAGTGCAGAACGAGCCGGTAAACACATAAAGTGTCCGTGTTCTCCATATGGCACAGAGTAACAACACATTCCAGCCCAGAGACGGGGACATGTGGGCCGCAGGAGAGACGCCGCTCTACCTACACGTTCTTTTACCATAACACAACACAAAAACCACAGCTCACAATGGTTATGATATATATATATATATATATATTCTATATATTATGTGGTTCACCAAAAGAAGGCCGTTGATCTCAAACATGAAGCAAAAGGTGCATGAACGAGCTTCTGATTGGTGTCATGAAGGGCTAACGTGGTTGAGCAGGGGCCACCTGGACCAGGTGGGGCCTCCAGGGTCCAGGTGGCCCCTGCTCAACCAGCAGTGAGCCAGGAATACTCACAGACACCCAACTACCAATCACCCCTTTAGCACTCGTGTACGCGCGCGCTCTCTCTCTCTCTCTCTCTCTCTCTCTCTCTCTCTCTCTCTCTCTCTTTTTCTCTCTCTCACACACACACACACACCGACACACACACACACACACACACACACACACACACACACACACACACACACACACAATAGCTGCAATACAGTTTTAAACGACGAGAGCTCGCGGAGCCTCTCACACCCACCGACATCCACGTCCTGCCCGCGCGCCCCGCGTCTCTCCGCCGGCAGCAGCAGCCCTCTTCCTCGCAGGTTTTTGGATGAAGGTACCTGGCGGAGGCAGGCAGGGCCGGTCCGAACAGAAAGAAGAAGAAGCAGAAGAAGCAGAAGAAGAAGAAGAAGAAGCAGAAGAAGCAGAAGAAGAAGAAGAAGAAGAAGAAGAAGAAGAAGAAGAAGAAGAAGAAGAAGCAGAAGAAGAAGAAGAAGAAGCACAACGGGGCAGTTGCCCACTTCAGTGAGAGAAAAGCGCCCGGGGCTTCACCGTCTAACTCCCCGCGCATACGTCCGTTCCGCCCGCAGTTTGGGCCCCGCGGCGCGTAACGACTCCTCGGTTATAAAAACGGTGTTTTCGTCCATTGGCAACCTCACGGCCTCCCAGCTCTGGACTCCATCTTTGACTAGTTGACATTCAGCTCTTGCCGAGACAAATTCCTTTTTTTGCATGCCAGCCTGCCATTGGTCCGTTCCCCCGCTTGTCTCTGCGCTCATTGGTGGAGAATGTATCTCATCACCTTCGGGATTGGTCGCATACCAAGAGGACGTCATTGTATGGTTTAATTTTTAACAATGAACACAAATGTTCTCTTCCATTCACAAATTCCTCATTATCTGCCTTCGAGGTGCTTTATAGTGTTATTGCGCTTCAAAGGAGGAAGAAGTCCGTTCAGAACCGGGACGCACGAGCCTCCCCTGAACCCGGCGCGAGGCTACAAGTGCAGCCTTCATCTTACATATGTTGTTTTTAACGCTTTGCCTGCAATTTACTTTCATAGACAACAACAAATAATCTCCAAAAAAATGCAGGAAACAATAAGCTTCAGTCTCAATAAGTTGCTCACTCCTGGTGCGAACGGAGGAGCGGGTGTCATGGAGGAGAAGGGGCTCCATGCGTCTCCGTGGCGGGGTGGAGGAGAGGGCGGGCCGGGTGGGAAGAGGTTAAAGGCGACGGGGCTCTGGAGGTGCTGCGCCCGACGCGCGGAGGAGGGCAGCGGCCTGTGAAATCTGGCATTCCTGACCAATGGAGCTGAAATAATGTCATTGTGCGGCGGAAAAGAGCCCCAGCCCTTTCTTCCTCCTTCTCCTCCTCCTCATCCTCCTCCCCGGTCCGGGGACCGAGGGTGTGCCGCTGCTGGTTCGGTGTCCGGCTGACAGAATGTGTCCAAAAGAGGGTTCACCGCACTGAGCCAAGGTCTACAAGTCACCAGTCTGAGAACATGAACGTGTTCTCAGACTGGTGAATTCTAGGTGATTTAATTTATTTTAGCCGGTGTCTTAGTTGGTCTTTTGTTGGGGTTTGTGGTAAAAGGTAAGTTTGACTAATTAATGCCCACTGAGATGCTTATGGACAGGGTTCACATTCCGACCAGTGGATTCATGACTTTAAACCAAATGTCCATGACAAACATTTAGTGAAGTCTGGGTGTAAACAGTAAGAAGTGAGTAAAGGTAGTATTTAAACTAACAATGAGAATACAAAGCATACAGTAAACCTTAAATGACACAAATGAATGAGACAATAGTTTGATTAAAAGAATAAATATTTATATAGATGCCTGTATGTATGCCTGCTTATATTTTGAGTCTTTCTTTTAAAAGCATATTCTTTATTTCAAACTCAGCGTAAATGAACGACATGAACACATGAATATGACACATTTACATGACTTTCACTAAACTTTTGGGATTTTATTTTTTTCAAGGACTTTTCCAGGCCTGGAAATAACCATTTTAAAACTCCATGACGGTTCCAGGTTCTCCATGCCCGTAGAGCCCTGAATGGAACACTGCTGGGCTGCTTTCATTCACGTCAACAAAGCCTGCTGGGTGTTGGGGGCTCCTCCCACCTCCCGCCAGTTCAAACCAGTAACGCAGCTTTACGTCGTGCTGGCCGGTAACCCGGACTCACCTCGGCGGGACTCGGTTCACATGAAGGAACCCGCAGCGGCGGGAGAACCCGCATGGTTCCCCGGGCTCTGGGAGAAGGAACCTTTCTCCATGACGTACGTCAGCAGCTATGTAAGGAATGCGCGTTCACGTCCCCCACTGCTTATGGATGTGCGTGAAGTAGCGCTGCCGAGCGAAGTATGCGGGCCGAAGGAAGCGCCATGCCCATATTTGGGCGTGACGGCTGAGCGGTCGCTATCACGCTGAAGAAGGTTCGTTGGTTTTTAACGCAAACTGTTTGTCAAATACCACATTTCCTTTTGGGAAAAAAATATACAAAATACAAGAAATCATTTGACATATTTGTACACATTGAAAAACATATTAACACAACTCTATGGCAGTTATGGCCGGAAGTGTTTTAAATAAGACTTTCTTGTATCGTCCTGAAGAGAGATAAATAGCTTCAGAATCAAATATCGAAATAATGTATTTTCTTTATTAAATGTAAGCTTTAGCTTTACAAGCAGGAACCTATATTTATATATTTATATTTAATTTGTAGATGGTGTAAAATAATACTTCTAAATTAACAAGTAATTATTCTTTAACTGGGATACGTTCTACCTAATATACTCTACATCTACATATTAAATTACTCTATTGACTGGCCTTTAGAAACAAGAATATCAATGTTAACTGAATTACATTGTTAGATTATTATTTAGATCCCCTGAATTTTACAGGAACGTGAAATGATATACAGATATAATAATACGATATTTCAGATAGATGGAATGGTGCAACAATTAAACAGAACATATTGTGTAACACAACAAACATTCTGCAAATGGAAAAGTCACAACTTTTAAGGTCTCTATAGCAACATAAGCAGAAAATACATAACCAATGTGAAATAACTCCTCCCACATCAATGTTTCAAGTATCATATGTTTATAATAATAATGTTGTCGTGCTGATTGTCCATTATTCTGTTCACAGCATCTGTTACATGTCTGTCCTTCCTGTCCTGAGGTTTCTCAGGTTCTTACCCACATGAAGAGCCAGAGGGTTGTTGGCTCTAGACTGTAAAGCCCCTTGAGGGATCTGTGAAGATGGATATGTTTAAAAGAAACAACTGGAACACTATAAATTGTCACTTTCTTGTGTTTTCCCATCAGAAAAAATACATTATGTATTTTAAAACGTGTCAATTGATCCACAATGGAAATAACTGTTTCTTCTGATGATCAGTTCCATCAGCTCAATAACCCTCGACACCAATATCAGCTGCATGTAGATTATGATCTACCATCTTTTATGCATCTTTTTTAAATGTGAACATATCTGTTACTGTCAATACGTGTTGCATATTTACTGATAGGTACACATACTGTACATAATCACCCAGTCTCTCTGTTTACATTTATTTGTTGTTGTTGCTAATCTTCATCTAACATTTGATCTGCTTCTAAATCTAAACTCTGGTTTAAAAATCAGATATCATCGCTGTCCTGTGAAAATGATTTATCTCCAAATGTGATGATTTTGATGTTCAAGATCATCTAATTGAAGTGTGTTTCAGATAGTTAAAAAAAAAAAAAAACATGCACCCCAGTCTCATTTGAACTGATATTATACATTTATAATGATATACCTGTTATTGAGCACTAAATAGGACGTTGTTAGCCATTGTTCTGCACGGTGACACATCACACTGTTGCAATAACTCGACAATGTCGGCTGCAGCTTCACAGTCGAAGCAACAACGCGTAGCAGCCCAGTGCGTTGAGTGCTGCAGACACACGGTGTCCTCATGCAGGTCCAACCTGTGTGTCAGTGCAGGTTAATCTTTACTGAGCATTGTGCAACAGAAGCAGAAGTCAAACAGAGCGGTGTGAGAGACGGCAGCCACAACCTGTGAGGCTTCTCTGCACATTCTACACTTTTATTTGGAATATCCATTTCCCAGACTGTTGACCACAAAGTAAGATGTTTACGCTCAACCCGGCTGGTTCTACTGATGCCCTCTGACAGCTATCTCAAACTAATTAGGTAGCAGCAGAGAATCTGGTATTTTCATGGTTTTATTCAAGTTATGCATCTGTCAAAATAAACTAAATGATTGCGTCTCTGTAGTAAATCTAGTTCTGTGTTGTTGGAAGGAGAAAAGGAAATACCTGAACATTGTTAACTGTCAGTTCACACTGAACCAATCCCAGTTGAAAGCATTCAGATGGCTTGTGTAAGTCCCGCCCCCTGGTGCAGGTCATGTGACTGGTCGCCACAGGAAAACTACCTCCGCCATGTTTTATATATATATATATATATATATATATATATATATATATATATATATATATATATGTTTTCTTCACTACTTGTGTACTTGACAGTCTTGTCTCCATTTCCATTTATTTGTTCAGCTTTGTTGTCCTTGTTGTTCATTCTGAGAGCGATCCTCTGCTGCCGACGTGTCATTGAGCAAAGACAAGAGTTTCCACATCCCAGATGAGTTGGGCCCAAACCTGTCAGTACGTTCACCAGGACATTGAGAGTCTTCCACGGTTTGGAAGCGTTCTCAAATCCAGTTTAATCAAAAACATGCCGCCATGTTTGAAACCAAGTCAAACCATTTTGAATGATGACTCATTTCGATTTTCTTTTAATTAAGGTATAAGTCTTACAATTTTTAATATCACTCCACTGTTTTTAAAGTCTAAATTGTAAGGTGTTTAAAATAGGTCGGAAATCAAAAAAGAATAACAATAATGGGAAGACACCTTTCCTCCTAAGTCACATTAAATGGGCCAAGTATAAGTATAACTTTTTGTTTTTTGCAAATAAAGAGTAATGATATAAGTACTAACGATGACTTTTAAAAAAACTGTCCTCTGGTCCTCAGTTTAAAGGTTTGAGGATGACCTGAGGTCACCAAGCTGTGATGTAAGGCCGTGGTGGGATTATACTTTATATGCATAAATATTACCAATATCCTCACGCAGAAATACATAGTATCAAAAGTACTCATTATGCAGAAAGGCCCTTATTAGTGTTATATGATATGTTTTACTTTATTATTATTACTAATACACTCATGTATAAGCAGCTGCAGAGCTAATTGTATTTACTGTTGGGAACTCAATATAGAATGTAATATATGAATCTGTAAGTAAATAGATGTAATGGACGAAAATGAATTACATAATACTTCTAAAATGTGGTGACGTAGAGCGTTAAATTCATTTAAACGCTCACAAAGGTGTTTTTGTTCTGTCTGAGCAGGATGTCACTGTGCTGGGAATTATACCAGTAAGAACTCCCAGTAGGAATAATAAAGGGGAACGTCGCACAGGTGGAGACGTGGTTGGAGTACATGGAGAGGTTTTACCTGCTTCTACTAACAATCACATTTCAGTATTTATCGATGTATTTCTGGATTCACTTATTTTTGGATTCATTTCTGAAGAGACTGCTTGCGGGTTGTTATGTAAGCTGCTGAAACACTGGAGAGCAGAGCCCATAACACTCTGGGCTGCAAACACTTCCCTTCTGGGTTCAAGAGGCTGATCCCAGAACAGGTGGTGCACCTGAGGACGTCCTCAAGGAGCTCAACTTCAAAACTCTTTTTACACGTTCAAACCTGTAATTAACTTGTTTGTCATGACTACAAGTTAACTAGCAATATATGGTATTATAGCTACAAATAAAAGTGTAACAGAATGTTGTATTGTATCGACGCACTGGCCAAACAATAAATAGAAAACAACTCGTAGAAAGAAACAGCTACATTTTACTGATGTCATTAAGTTGTGTTTCGTAACATTTTCTGTAAAGGGCTGCGTATATTTTAATTTTAATTATGGTGACACTTTATGGTGATAATTATGGTGTTGATATATTTAGCAGTTTGTTTTGGTCAGGGCCCTAAAATGCTACTTATATGTTGTCCTCTCCATAAAGAGGTAAACATGTCTCTATATTATGTAGTAGGAGTAAAGTAGCAGATGTACCAGTATCGGTAGTGGTAGTACTATAGCTGTAGAAGTGAAAGCCGAAGAAAGTGGTAGTTGTAGTAGTAGTAACAAGCATCACAGTAGTAGTAGTACTAGTAGTAGTAGTAGAAGTAGCAGTAGCAGTAGTAGAAGTAGCAGTAGTAGAAGTAGCAGTAGCAGTAGTAGAAGTAGCAGTAGTAGAAGTAGCAGTAGCAGTAGTAGGCATAGTATCAGTGGCAGTATTACCAGCAGTGGCAGTCAGCTGGAGTAGCAGTCGTGGTACACTAGAGGGAGAAGCAATGGTAGTAGCAGAGAGGTGGTAATACTTATACATTTATTGATGGTAGTAATAATTGGAGCTATTTTATTAAATGCATATTTCTCTTGTAAACATCAAAGTTGCTGGTCAGGAAAAACAGAAAAGCGAACATGATAAAGAGTAAATAGATGTATGATCTGCTTTCTCTTTAGGGAGCCTTTCATGGCCCTGAAAGAGAAACGGCTGCTCTAAGCTCCTCCCCCTGACCCTCCATCTGACCTGTGACCTCCAGAGGTCAGCTGCCATAGAGGAGCCAGATGTCAGGACGAGGAGAGGAGACCTGAGGCGACTTGAGTTACTCTGGGCAGCATGGCGCCAGCCCAGAGGGGGAGGGGGGCACATCTAGACCCTTTACCCTGGTCCAGGACCCAAGAGAGGGGGTACCCAACATCTAGACCCTATACTCTGGTCCAGGACCCAAGAGAGGGGGTACCCAACATCTAGACCCTATACTCTGGTCCAGGACCCAAGAGAGGGGGTACCCAACATCTAGACCCTATACTCTGGTCCAGGACCCAAGAGAGGGGGGTACCCATCATCTATACCCTATACTCTGGTCCAGGACCCAAGAGAGGGGGTACCCAACATCTAGACCCTATACTCTGGTCCAGGACCCAATAGAGGGGGGTACCCAACATCTAGACCCTTTACCCTGGTCCAGGACCCAACATCTAGACCCTATACTCTGGTCCAGGACCCAAGAGAGGGGGGTACCCAACATCTAGACCCTTTACCCTGGTCCAGGACCCAACATCTAGACCCTTTACCCTGGTCCAGGACCCAAGAGAGGGGGGTACCCAACATCTAGACCCTTTACCCTGGTCCAGGACCCAACATCTAGACCCTTTACCCTGGTCCAGGACCCAAGTGAGGGGGGTACCCAACATCTAGACCCTTTACCCTGGTCCAGGACCCAAGTGAGGGGGGTACCCAACATCTAGACCCTTTACCCTGGTCCAGGACCCAAGAGAGGGGGGTACCCAACATCTAGACCCTTTACCCTGGTCCAGGACCCAACATCTAGACCCTATACTCTGGTCCAGGACCCAAGAGAGGGGGTACCCAACATCTAGACCCTTTACCCTGGTCCAGGACCCAAGAGAGGGGGTACCCAACATCTAGACCCTTTACTCTGGTCCAGGACCCAACATCTAGACCCTTTACTCTGGTCCAGGACCCAAGAGAGGGGGGTACCCAACATCTAGACCCTTTACTCTGGTCCAGGACCCAAGAGAGGGGGTACCCAACATCTAGACCCTATACTCTGGTCCAGGACCCAACATCTAGACCCTTTACCCTGGTGCAAAGGGGATACAATAGTTATTTCCAGGCCTGGGAAAGTCCTTGAAAAAAATAAAATCCCAAACGTTTAGTAAAAGTCATGTAAATGTGTTATATTCATGTCGTTCATTTACGCTGAGTTTGAAATAATGAATATGCTTTTAAAAGAAAGACTCAGAATATAAGCAGGCATACATACAGGCATTTATATAAATGTTTATTCTTTTAATCAAACTATTGTCTCATTCATTTGTGTCATTTAAGGTTTACTGTATGCTTTGTGTTCTCATTGTTAGTTTAAATACTACATTTACTCACTTTTTACTGTTTACACCCAGACTTCACTAAATGTTTGTCATGGACATTTGGTTTAAAGTCATGGATCCCTTTGGTCAAAATGTGTATGAACCCTGTCTTTGTCATTCAGACCACCGAAATAAATATTTAGATAACTTGTACGTTTTCAAAAGTACCAATAGAACAATGTAAAGGTAAATACATGAAGTGTTTAAGGTGTACATGGTTAGTTTGTTGCATTTCTTGGACTAATCAAAACCCTCATCTGGTCTTGATTAACTCGTCTGTGACTCTCCTATTATTTGCATTTTAGTCATCTATTCATTCGTAATTTAGACTTCAAATAAATGTGAATTATTTTCCTTACCATTATAATTGCAATGACGTTTTCTCAACACATTTTAATATCATTTTTACCACATGTGGTTCACAGACTTTTTGTTTTTGAGACCTTAAAATGAACCAGGACTGAAGAATTAAAAAGTGGAGAAAAGTGGAATCCTGCGATGACTTGACAGTTATGACATCATGCATCAGTAGAAGTTCATTTAGGAGAAGACTATTTAAAAAAGACCGCAAGGGGAAACTACTACACATTCTGAATAATTAAGAGCATAGTTTCAGAGATTTTACTGTAACTCTTTAACTTAATTCACAATAAATGAACTAAATCAAAAGGATTCGTTCAGATATCGTTGAGCTGTGATTCATTTCTTATTGCACATGTTTGTCTCCATGAAATTGTTTTAACAAACCCAATATTCACAATAGATGAAGTGTTTGATCTTGACGCGTCTCACTTTGCTTATTGTCTGATCCTGATGCAGTTCATTTATTATGAACATGTGATCCCATTGGTTTTCTTTATTTTAGGACTGGATCCTCTATGGTGTTATGCAACTTCAGGGATTCTTTAACCGTCTATTTATTTATTTAGTGGGTTATCGATCCCCATTTGATCAAGCAGATTATAAGTAGACTTTTTATTTTGCACCTCATTTAAGAGAATGCATTCTGTAACTATTGAAGAGAAATATGCTGCAGGAAATGCATAAACTACTGGAGACCATTCCTGCCGTTCTGCCCTCTCTCTCTCTCTCTCTCTCTCTCTCTCTCTCTCTCTCTCTCTCTCTCTCTCTCTGTCTCCCTCCCCCCCTCTCTGTGTGTTATGAATGGTATTCCTGCAGAGGGGCGGGGTTAGGCCTTCTGGAATTCCAGAGGGCGGGGCCCAATGTTGGAGTCCCGTGCTGCATTCAGGTGTTGTCAGATAAGTAGGAAATCCAGTATATTTAGAGGGAATATCCCACTTCTGCGCTCAGTTTCCACCTCTAGCCGTCTGGGTGGGTCAGAATACATAGTTAATCAATCAATCAAACCAAGAAGGAAAACAAAATCTATATTCTTATTGATTATATTTGTTCATTTCAAATGATACAGATTAATTCAATGTTACATGAATGCAACCTATGAAGACTTTATTATTATTGTCTGCATTTTAGCTCAATTTTAGGTATATAAGAACTCGTAACCATAGCAACATGCCAAAATGGCCTATCTCATGCGCCGCCGAGGGACTATATTTATCAGCGGAGTGATACGGATTGGATAGCTCTTTGCGTCATTGTGTGTTGTAACTCGCACAGACAACATTGGTCCTTTTAATCTCGCATCTCAAGTGCTCGTTTGGTGCGCGTGTGCGTGCGCGTGTCCGTGAGTGAGTGACAGTCCGGCCGGAGCCGCGGGGCCGCGCAGTGAAGGGGTTAACGGGAGCCGGGCGCGTGGCGGGAGCGCGCCGACAGACTGACCCGGTTTGGATCAGCGCGGCTCCACCGAGTCGGGCCGGACCGAGCTGATGGCCCGGCGGGGCGGCCGCGTCATAAAACAATAAAAGGTCACACGATAATTCCTATACAGCTCACACAGCGGGGGGTTTATGTCAATATGTCTTTTTTAATTATTATTAACGAATTCCAAAAGGCCAAGTGCCTGGTTCAAATGATTCCTATGTATTAACCTCTGTGGGGGAAACAGTCCAATGTCTGTTTAGATTATGTCATAACAATAGCTGTTATGACATAATCTGATTTATTCCAAACGGTTAATTGTGTAATAAAGATATTTCTGTTTGTTTTTTAATTTAATTGTATCAGTCAAAGTGAAAGAATAATTGTTTCATGGAAATAATCTTTTCTTCAGGCCTAACACATTTTATTAAAGGCCTACCAGGAGCAAATGGTTATTCAAATTATGTAGAAAATGCTATATTTATACTTTTTTTTTTAAAGGAAAACTAAATGAGTAAATTCATGAAAACAATTATAATAAGACCATCATTATCAATGCAGTCTGTATTAAACAAATGAATTAAATTAAACTAACAATATAAATGTGGTTAAAGTTATACATGAAGATGTGCTCGTGATTTCACCACCATGGGAATGTCCTGCAGAATCCTTTATTTTACATGTATACCTTTGTATGTATGTATGTATATATATATATATATATATATATATATATATATATATATATATATATATATATGACATTAAAAAGACATAAACAGGATGAGATACAATAAAATGTTTGTCATAGTTAATGTAGTCTTTTTTGCAGTTGTGTAATCACAATTTATATATATATTATATTTAATTCACAGTCAGTATCAAAAGTTAACTATTATTATTATTATTATTATTATTATTATTATTATTATTATTGGCACATTAACACGTAAACCACAGCATTGTAACCTGATAACTGCATTATAGATGTATGTGATTAAAGTAGTAAAAGTAGGAATACAGATTTATAAATTCCAATAGAGGGCCAGACTATAGTCAAATATCAAATGTAAGCAGATGTGTTAAAGATGGAATGCACCTTTCAACAAAGAAAAATAGATCTTGACAATGTTTGATGATGATTTCTTGGTAAAAAAGAACATAAATATGCCCCACTACCCCCACCTTAAACAAAGGGTCATCACTTCATGCCACAAGTGAACATGTAGTCAGCTGCTCACACGCGTTGAACTCTTTCCTAACAATGCATGTTCATGTAAAACAATTACAAAAAGTGCACTCACAGTTACAGAATACTGGAGCGGTACAATTTAGGAATCTGGTGAGAGTGGAAGAGCAGCATTAATAAAACATAACATTGCATATCTAACTCTGTCAACATATCTATTTTCTTGCATGCTTCAATATAATCTAGCATGATAACTTTGGACAAAATGGATGAAGAATATCTAAATGATGAAGCTCTGACATGTTGAGTCCTTATTGATGGATTCATAGCTCTAAGTAGACATGTGGTACTGAATCTTTTCTCTTTCACTTTTACATGTTCTCACTCAAATCTGCGCTTCCTCTTTCCCACACGTCTGACCGCCTATCAAATGATCCTTCTGCCAATTTATTAATCTGTCCTCGGATGATGTTCTTTAAATATCATTGCATCCTATTGTGCAACATCCCACAGCCTTGTCCCTCTAAGGCAGCTTTTCTCAAACGGGGGTACGCAAGATTTTTTTTTAAATTAATCTTTAAATATTTCACAGGGGTACATCACTGAAAAGGGTTGACAGCCACGGCTCTAAGGATCTGGTGGATTCAACATGTGAACTCTCTGAATGAGATTATTCATTTGGTCGCAGCTACGATCCAGAGTGTCCGTCTGAGACCGCGGGGAAGGTGACAGGGATGAATCTGCCAGCAACTTCTTTGCAGCTGCAGCTACTTCAAATATGTTGTCAAAATATTCTCCCTGTCTCCTAGTGGTGGTAGAAGCTCTCTGTGACCCCGCACCCTGAGAAATCCAACAGAACTGCAGGGATCTTGTCTCCAGTGGCTGCTGCCAGGATGCTTCTACACAGCCAGGATGCTTCTACACAGCCAGGATGCTTCTACACAGCTTGGATGCTTCTACACAGCCAGGATGCTTCTACACAGCTTGGATGCTTCTACACAGCTTGGATGCTTCTACAAAGCCAGGATGCTTCTGCTTCTACACAGCCAGGATGCTTCTACACAGCCAGGATGCTTCCACACAGCCAGGATGCTTCCACACAGCTAGGATGCTTCTAAACAGCCGTGGTAGAGGGGCGAGATCTGTGTGAAACATTACAACATCCCAGCTCTCGCTCCCATCGCTGCAAAGCATAAAATCGAAGCAATGCATCTTGGGCAATGCATCGCTCCCTGCATGGTCAATGTTCACCTTCATTAGCTTTTTATTTTACTGTACAAGAAAATACTATTTGAATGCTTTTGCCTTTTCATGTTGTGCTCTAGTGGTTATGTAAACAGGTTGTAGTTATTGATCTGAGTCATACTAGCAGATGACTGATATCTCAGCTCCACTATAGCTACTAATCCTGACTTGACTTCATGCTAACACTGACTTTGTGTGTCTAGACATGCGCTGGAATGCTGGGACCAAGACGACAAAGAAGGCAGCACAGCTCCCTCTGCTCCGCCTGCTAGTCCGATGTCATGGCCGCCTCTCTAGCCTGAATATTCAGTCACAGCGACCCCTGGTCTGTGTGCTACTTCTATACCTCTTTAATTTAGACAGGACTGTTCCTAAACTTCATTGACGACAATATGTGCCACAACAAGCAGAAGAGCTTGAAGCAACATTACCAGGGCTAGCATGGCTAGCAAGTACAGCTGCAGCTTTATGCTAGTAAGTACAGCTGCAGCTTTATGCTAGTAAGTACAGCTGCAGCTTTATGCTAGTAAGTACAGCTGCAGCTTTATGCTAGCGAATACAGCTGCAGCGGCTAAAGATGATAAAGAAAACAAGGCTTCTGATGTCACCGTTCCTGAAAGATCCGCCATGACCCCGGGACAAATGGCCACTACAAATAATTTACAACAAGAGGAGAAATTCATTATTAACATGCCAGACAACATCATTCTGACAATAAAACACCCAGAGCAAGCAGGTTTTGACAAAGACTAACTATATGAAAGCCCACAGCAGGCCTCCTCTCTTCCCTCGTCCTCCAATGCTCTGGAACCTCTAGCTATTGTAATTCAAAAGTATTTTGCTCTGGAAAAGGTTTAAGGGAACTTTTGTTTGCTATTGAAAGGGAGCTAGAAATCATCAAAACTTGGTTTGATGTTAATAAAGTGTCTCTCAATATAAAGAAAACTAAATATATGGCTTTTGGAAGTCAAAAATAATTAAACTAGGATATTGAAATGAAAATCTGTGATCATTGACATTTTAAGAGTTTTTTAACTTTTATTGTTGGAGTTGAATTATGGGACAACACTAACATAACTGTAAGAATGTATAAGAAGTTTTTGGTTTTTAAAAGGATTTTTGATAAAGCTATTTTTGAGGGTGTGAATGACATTTTTTTTTTTCTTTAATATTTTCTTTTCTTAAGGTAGCTATGAATTGAATGTAGGATGGGCATGAAAACTCATTTTTTTCTAGATTGTATTCAGGCTATATGTATATTGTATTGTGTGTGAATAAAAAAGTACAACATTAGTAGAAACAACTCCAGTATTAAAGGGTCACAGCAGGTCAAATTATACGTGGTTTTATTTTACAATACTTACAACCTTTGTTTGCATTTAAAAAATATATATTTTTGCGTAGAATCTTTCATACATATATCACAAAACACATTTATGAGTCCTTCTGTGTGCATTTACTATTAGTGAGACAAATGAGACTGATCCATACACACAAAGATGATGGAGGAGATGATGCTGGAAAGGCATCACTGTGCTCATCCTTACACCTGAGAGCCGTCAGCCCAACAGAAGCAGGCTCTGGTTGTGCAAAGATACATATGGGTTAAATATCTTTATTACCGATGACATAAATGGAGGTAGAAAAATCAAAACCCGTGGTCGCTGACATGGTTTGTTGGTAGATGAATGAAGGAAGGGACTGCTCTATTATTCCATGTCCTGTACTGCCATCTAGTGGCAGAAACGAGAACACGAGACAACCCGTAGTGACGCCAGACTGAACATCCAACTATTCACTGTTCAGTCTGTGCACATAGATCATTTTATCATCATACATGATTTCTATGTACACATGCATTTATGGACAGGTGAACGGATTAATGAGTAAATGAAATGAGCCATGCTTTTCTCTTTTCTTTTTTTTGCATTGGTCTTCACATCAAACCATGCGAGCTAGATGGGCTCAGTCAGCATGGACCTGCTCTCTTCAACCTGTATAAGACATACAAGTGAAAAGCTAAATTGAAGCTACATTTTCGGATAGAGGCAGGAGCTCTCAGTTCTTTATTTATTATTTGTATTTGTTAGGCTTTAGTTTCTGGGGTAAAGAGGAAGCCTGTCTGCCCCATACCCGGAGCAGGAGGTGGCGGTAATGCACCAACTAGATGGATGCCAACGCCGTTGAACTTCAAGAAGAAGAAGAAGAAGAAGAAGAAGAAGAAGAAGAAGAAGAAGAAGAAGAAGAAGAGGAGGAGCTCTACGTCCAGTGGGCGGCGCTCACGGCCTCTGCTGCTGTGAGTCAACCGCTGAAGCAACAGAAGAAGAAGAAGAATCGCGCGCGCGCGTGCGTGTGTCTGTGTAAACTGTCATGGCCGCTCTCGTGGTTCATAACCGGTTCTGTTAGCAGGCAATGTAATGCTAAACGGTCCTTAGTTTCTTTGTTTTAGTGGTTCGGTCCGCTGGAGGCAGCGAGGGAACGCGCTCAGGACGGTTAACGCTCGTGCTCGTGCTCGTGCTCGCTCTTCTTCCACGATGAGGACGGTTCTGATGGTGGCAGAGAAGCCATCCTTAGCTCAGTCCATTGCCAAGATCCTCTCCAAAGGTGGGCGCGCATGTTCCGCTCTGTATATCTGTACACATGTACCGCTCTATATCTGTATGAATGTAGTGCTCTGCAAAGCTGTATGAATGTATCTCTCTATTAAGCTGTATGAATGTACCGCTCTATAAAACTGTATGAATGTATCTCTCTATTAAGCTGTATAAATGTATCGCTCTATAAAGCTGTATGAATGTATCTCTCTATTAAGCTGTATGAATGTATCGCTCTATAAAGCTGTATGAATGTATCGCTCTATAAAGCTGTATGAATGTATCGCTCTATAAAGCTGTATGAATGTATCGCTCTATAAACCTGTATGAATGTATCGCTCTATAAAGCTGTATGAATGTATCTCTATAAAGCTGTATGAATGTATCGCTCTATAAAGCTGTATGAATGTATCGCTCTATAAAGCTGTATGAATGTATCGCTCTATAAAGCTGTATGAATGTATCTCTCTATTAAGCTGTATGAATGTATCGCTCTATAAAGCTGTATGAATGTATCGCTCTATAAAGCTGTACGAATGTATCGCTCTATAAAGATGTATGAATGTATCGCTCTATAAAGCTGTATGAATGTATCGCTCTATGAAGCTGTATGAATGTATCGCTCTATGAAGCTGTATGAATGTATCGCTCTATAAAGCTGTATGAATGTATCTCTCTATGAAGCTGTATGAATGTATCGCTTTATACATCTGTATGAATGTATCGCTCTATACATCTGTATGAATGTATTGCTCTATACATCTGTATGAATGTATCGCTCTCTACATCTGTATGAATGTATCGCTCTATAAAGCTGTACGAATGTATCGCTCTATAAAGCTGTACGAATGTATCGCTCTATACATCTGTACGAATGTATCGCTCTATACATCTGTATGAATGTATCGCTCTATACATCTGCACAAATGTATCACTCTATACATCTGTATGAATGTATCGCTCTATAAAGATGTATGAATGTATCGCTCTATAAAGATGTATGAATGTATCTCTCTATAAAGCTGTATGAATGTATCGCTCTATGAATCTGTATGAATGTATCGCTCTATGAAGCTGTATGAATGTATCGCTCTATAAAGCTGTACGAATGCATCGCTCTGTAAAGCCAAACGCATGTATTGCTCTGTACAGCCGTACGCATTTATCGCTCTATAAAGCCGTACGCATTTATCGCTCTATAAAGCGTACGCATGTATCGCTCTATTCAGCGGTACGCATGTATCGCTCTATAAAGCTGTACGAGTGTATCGCTCTATAAAGCTGTACGAGTGTATCGCTCTATAAAGCTGTACGAGTGTATCGCTCTATAAAGCTGTAAAAGTGTATCACTCTATAAAGGGGTATGAATGTATCGCTCTATAAAGCTGTACGAGTGTATCACTCTATAAAGGGGTATGAATGTATCGCTCTATAAAGCTGTACGAGTGTATCATTCTATGAAGGGGTATGAATGTATTGCTCTATAAAGCTGTACGAGTGTATCACTCTATAAAGGGGTATGAATGTATCGCTCTATAAAGCTGTACGAGTGTATCACTCTATAAAGGGGTATGAATGTATCGCTCTATAAAGCTGTACGAGTGTATCACTCTATAAAGGGGTATGAATGTATCGCTCTATAAAGCTGTACGAGTGTATCACTCTATAAAGGGGTATGAATGTATCGCTCTATAAAGATGTACGAGTGTATCACTCTATGAAGGGGTATGAATGTATCGCTCTATAAAGCTGTACGAGTGTATCACTCTATAAAGGGGTATGAATGTATCGCTCTATAAAGCTGTACGAGTGTATCACTCTATGAAGGGGTATGAATGTATCGCTCTATAAAGCTGTACGAGTGTATCACTCTATAAAGGGGTATGAATGTATCGCTCTATAAAGCTGTACGAGTGTATCACTCTATAAAGGGGTATGAATGTATCGCTCTATAAAGATGTACGAGTGTATCACTCTATGAAGGGGTATGAATGTATCGCTCTATAAAGCTGTACGAGTGTATCACTCTATAAAGGGGTATGAATGTATCGCTCTATAAAGCTGTACGAGTGTATCACTCTATGAAGGGGTATGAATGTATCGCTCTATAAAGCTGTACGAGTGTATCACTCTATAAAGGGGTATGAATGTATCGCTCTATAAAGCTGTACGAGTGTATCACTCTATGAAGGGGTATGAATGTATCGCTCTATAAAGCTGTACGAGTGTATCACTCTATAAAGGGGTATGAATGTATCGCTCTATAAAGCTGTACGAGTGTATCACTCTATGAAGGGGTATGAATGTATCGCTCTATAAAGCTGTACGAGTGTATCACTCTATGAAGGGGTATGAATGTACCTCTCCACTACTCTACTACTCCACTACTCTACTACCCCTCTGTATCGGTGCACAGATGAGACACGGGTTCCCTCTGGGGCAAGCTGCCTGCTGCTGTGCTCTGATTGTAATGCTACACATTGGCTACGAAAAAATATATCTAGTATAATAAAACAATTAAAGAGATAATCTTCCTGTTTAGTGAGTACTTTTATACTTTATCTAGTCCTACATTTTCTTTGATATATACTTCTGTACCTTAATACTTGTGAATGCAGGACTTTTACTTGAGTGTTTTTATTATTATTATCGAAGTATAAGTACATTTTTACTGAAGTGAAAGATCTGTGTGCTTCTCCCACTGCTGATATTAATCAGTGAGACTGTCATCATCAGTGGTGAGTCAGAGAGAGCGTCGCGTTGACGCTCTCTCCTCATTTAAAATAACCCGCTAAAGATCGCATCACTTTTTGGAACATAATGGCTTCAGGGTGCTGTGCTGTTCTAGGCGGTGTGGACTGGTTACAGTGGGACAGAGGCTGAGTGGACTGGTTACAGTGGGACAGAGGCTGAGTGGACTGGTTACAGTGGGACAGAGGCTGAGTGGACTGGTTACAGTGGGACAGAGGCTGAGTGGACTGGTTACAGTGGGACAGAGGCTGAGTGGACTGGTTACAGTGGGACAGAAAGGCTGAGTGGACTGGTTACAGTGGGACAGAGGCTGAGTGGACTGGTTACAGTGGGACAGAAAGGCTGAGTGGACTGGTTGCAGTGGGACAGAAAGGCTGAGTGGACTGGTTACAGTGGGACAGAGGCTGAGTGGACTGGTTACAGTGGGACAGAAAGGCTGAGTGGACTGGTTGCAGTGGGACAGAAAGGCTGAGTGGACTGGTTACATTGGGTCAGAAAGGCTGAGTGGACTGGTTACAGTGGGTCAGAAAGGCTGAGTGGACTGGTTACAGTGGGACAGAGGCTGAGTGGACTGGTTACAGTGGGACAGAGGCTGAGTGGACTGGTTACAGTGGGACAGAGGCTGAGTGGACTGGTTACAGTGGGACAGAGGCTGAGTGGACTGGTTATATAGGCATTGCATATGTACAGCTCTCGTTTGGCTGAATCATGTGAGCTTGTGGCTGAGCGCTGTGGATCAGTGTGGTTTGCCTTGGTGTTTTATTCTGCTCTTCATTCTATAGAAGTGACCGGCTGTGTCATCTGTTATTTATTGTCAGTCGTCTTTTTGTTTAGTTGTCTTGTCAGAGTTGTATCCTCTCCTCTGGTCAGGATACACTGAGAAAGGAGGCTCAGCTTAGTAATCAGTTGGTTGTATGCAAATAAATGTATTGGACGCTCTGGCTGTGATGTGTATATGTTGACATGGTAATGCACGAGACTTAGCACAACACATGTTCTTTACTTTTATAGGTTTTATATTTGATAACATCATCATCATACACAGTGGCTTCTTTACCTTCCTTCCCCAGCCTTTCCCTTTAAAAGAATGTAAAAGAGTCATGTTTACAATTTAACTGACCTATTCTTTTTCACTTTATTTTTTACCGAGTAGTTTTCCTTGTCATTATTATAGATCTTCTAAATAGCATGACTTTTACTTGAGTAATTTATTGTAGAACTTTGTACGACCCTTAGCTTACTCTTTACCGCTGTAGCGTGTTGTAGTGGAGGAGAATACTTCCCTGCTGAAACACCAACGTGTGTTTGGAGTGTTGTTGAGGGATTCAGGTTCTAGTGTTGACATATTACTGCAAAGTATTTGAATTCTACATATTGTGACTATCAGCTGATCTGGAGCCAGCTTCCTTCACCAACCAGTTGTTAGCATACATATAGCCTAGCCTCGCATCTCAACAAATTCACCAAAGGTTCTCAGAGTTTATACTGAATTCTGTCACTATAATGGGCCCTTACAGCACCGAACCATAATCATAACAACAGTCAGCATGCTACCAATTAGCATGTGTGCTAGCTATTGGCGTGAGCTAATTGAAACGGTGATGGCAGTCTGGCTAAACGTTAAAGTATTGTAGACCAAACCCAGCATTTCATGTGGTGATTTTTATTTGATGTAACTGTTGCACGAAATCAGCAAAGAAGTAGGAAGCTAGCTAGCTAGCTAACTAGCACCTAAAGAAGTCAAGAACAACTTGATGCTTCATGCACACACTTGCCACAGCATAGGAAAGCACATTGCTATCGCCAGATTTTGTAATGTTCCGTCGGCTTCATTTCAAGCTGGGCGTGTTTGAGCCCTCCTCTTCAGCCAAAACGTTGGGGTTGAGTTACTCTTTAGGATTTGTGGGCGGGATGAAGGCGATACACATTGGAATGCTGACATGTGTTGATGTCTACTGGAAAACCGTAATGAGTGAAACATCATCTTTACACCATGCACTATCTTCACAAACACGTACTCTTGGTGGTCACCAAGGTTCTGCATGGGCCTCAGAGCAGTCCTGTTCAGCTGTGCCTGGAGATGGCACATATACACGCGACAGTGATGAGCTCAAACTGCAGGGAGTAGCTGGATGTGGGGAAGCAGCTGGGGTTTTTCTTGAGCACAGGCATCCTCAGGGACACGGGGATGGTCTCCAGACCAAAGGTGGTGTCGAGGCCCCTGCAGGAGTGGCCGGTGTGGCAGCTGGCCTCATGGATGACCTGAGGCACCCGGTTCAAGTCGATGTTCTCCCTGGTGAGAGAGGAAGAGACATTGCAATAGGAATGGTGCCGTATTAGTCCCACAGTGGGGAAATGTATTCTCTGCATTTTGACCCATCCTTAGTATTTGAAGGAGCAGTTCCTAGTGAAGCGCTCGGGGAGCAACTTAGGGTTCAGTGTCCTGCTCAGGGACACTTCGACATGCAAACTATGGGGAGGCTGGGGATCGAACCAGTAAGGCAAGGCAAGTTTATTTGTAGAGCACATTTCAACAACAAGGCGATTCAAAGTGCTTCACATAAAACCATTAAAAGAATCAAAACATAATGCAGATTTAAAAACAGTTAAGAAAACATTAAAACAGTCAAAAAACAAAATAAAAGTTGAAAAAGCAACTTAAAAAATAAAAGTTGAATAAAAGTTGCAGTGCAGTTAAATAAATAAAATGCAGTAGTGAGATGCAGTAATTGAGTCTGGATCAATTAAAGGCAGCAGCAAACAGAAAAGTCTTCAATGTGGACTTAAAGGAGCTGAGGGTCTATGAGGGTCTCAGCAGACCTGCAGCTCTCAGGACCTTGTTCCAGATGTGTGGAGCAGAAAAGCTGAACGCTGCTTCTCCATGTTTAGTTCTGACTCTTGGAACAGAAAGTTTTGCGACCTTTTGGTTGCAGGACGACCAATAGAGAGACATTGCGTTTGAGTTTTTCAAATGTATTTCTTTGGTGTGTTGGTGCTTAAACATGAAACACACATATAGAATAGAAGATATTAACCAATAAAAATACCTAAAATTTGCACAATATGTACAATGTAGTCCAGCCTAGTATGTATAAACGCTGCTGTAGCGAAAAGATTTCCCCTATCTATCTATGCAAATACATCTTCTTGTGGCTTTGCAAAGGCTCACAATATGCCCTACTTTATCTAACTTGTCCCCATGGTTCAGTGGGTGGACTTGGCTTCAGACCTGGCAGCCAGTGCTACATGTCGTGTACTCACACGTAGCTCCAAGTTGCAATGCTGCGCTCGTTGATGCGGCTGGGCAGGTTGACCAGCTGGCTGTGGTAGTCCTGCAGGCTGTACGTGCAGAAGGACTCGTCCACACACTGGTCGCCCAGCGGCATGGCCCGGCACTGGTGGAGGGCCAGCAGGCCCAGCAGGAAGACTCTCAGCAGCTGTTCAGAGAATCACCAGGATGTAAAGCGTGGACTCGACGGTACAGACGGTACTGGAGTAACTGTGATTATTATATGTTAATACAGCGGGGCAGTGGGGACGGGTAGTCTGTCGACCACTTGGGTCCAA